>NC_045445.1:16538026-16647352 GCF_002776525.5 Piliocolobus tephrosceles
AGTCTCGCTCTGTCGCCCGGGCTGGAGTGCAGTGGCCGAATCTCAGCTCATTGCAAGCTCCGCCTCCTGGGTTTACGCCATTCTCCTGCCTCAGCCTCCCGAGTAGCTGGGACTACAGGCTCCCGCCACCTCGCCCGGCTAGCTTTTTTTGTATTTTTTAGTAGAGATGGGGTTTCACCGTGTTAGTCAGGATGGTCTCGATCTCCTGACCTCGTGATCCGCCCATCTCGGCCTCCCAAAGTGCTGGGATTACAGGCTTGAGCCACCGCGCCCGGCCAATCTACTTTATGTTCTAAAAGAATAATTCTGGAGGCTGTTTATAAAATGTATTATAAAGGGTCAAGAATAGAAACAGTAATGCCAGTTAGGAAATTATTTCAGTAATTCAGGGGAGGTGATGGTGGCTTTGACCAGGATTGTAGCTGCAGAGATAGTGTGAAGTTGTCAAACTCTGAATATATTTTGAAGGTAGAGCCAAAAGGATTTACTTACAGATTAGATGTAGGATGCAAGAGGAAAATGGGATTTGTATCAGCAACATTATAACTAGAGTCAAACTGTCTAGTAGTGAGTTGGACAATAAATGGGTCAGAGGAAGAGATTACTGAGGGCCAAATCAGGAAGGTTTCACAGTCTTCAAGGAAAAATCTGAGTGTGTTTATGTGTGTGTCAGTGTGTGTGTGTGTGTGTGTGTGTGTGACAGAGTACAGAGATACAGAGATAAAGAGAGCAATTTATCTTATTGAAGATGATCCTGTTGACAATTTACTTCTACAATTGGCCAAAGATAATATTTCTGTTTTGATTGACTGCATTGAGGAGGTCTTTGCTTTGTCAAACTGCCCCTGGAGGTGACATTTCAACACAAACTAGGGCACACCCACTTGGTGACTTCTGAAGTAGCAATGATTGTTACAGTGTCTCAAGCTGTGCTTAATGTGGAGACATGGCTGGGGTATCTGCATGCATTGTGCAGATGCAGGAGAAGAGAAAGAGCAAACCTATCTCCCCAGCTGTGGCTAGAAAGCCTGCCCATTAGAGGTCCTTTTGCACTTCACAGGCAGGAGGATATTCTGCAAGCAAAGCCATCCCACAGGTGCAGAGCTGGAGCACAATTGATTTCCTTTGTGGAACTAGCCACAGAGAAATCCTTCATGTATGCTCCCAGACTCGGTGGCAGTTTCAAGTTGATGTGAAGTGCAGATACATAGCATGGAAGTGTTACTGTTGGAACATTTTGGAATTTCAAAGCATTGCCTGATGGGAGAAGGTGTAGAAAGCAAGCACTAACCCTCCTGCCAGAGAAAACAGGGGTTAAAGAAGGGAAGCAGTTTTTCACATGGTGGAAAGCAGAGTCACACTTTTTCTTTTATTACACTGCGTTGAAATTTTCTTCTTTAATGCCTCTATATTCCAGGAACTGATCTTTCTTGTTCCTCTTTAGCAGAGTGACTGCCACATAGTATATGCTGATGAGGTATTGTGCTTGAATGAATGAAAAATTGAACCTAAATTAACCTTAGAGTCTCTGCCAACTGAGTCATATTGTCAAGATTTGTTGCTAACAAATATGAAATTCCAGTTCCTGTTCCTGTCTTTGTGCTTGCTACCTGTGACACAATCAAGCTATGTCTCTGTAGTGTTGCTGGAGCAGTTGGTTTTGTGGAACTTGTCAGGAAATGGAAATAAGTCAACAGTCTCAAATGATCGGTTTGAGTGGTATTTTTTCCTGCTCAGTTGCTGAATCTTTTGTCTGAATTGACAAAGTAAACACATAAACAAAAACCAAATAAATCAAAAAGCACATTGATGTTGCTAGATGCAATTACATCCATGTCCTGACCTGTGGCTGCTGGCATAAAACCTGAGACACTGAACAGTGGGATAAAAGTTTGTATATACGACTATTCCTTTTCATCACCTTAGGGTTTGAGGTGGGGTGGAGATGGTCAGATCAGTTGTTTGATGTCATGAATTGAAAATACTCAACTGATTGAGTCAATTTTTTAGTACTTATATAATCAGGGCTCTTGTATAATCAGTGTCCACTTTTTCCGTAAGGTATCAGGCTCTTTGTCACTTCTCAAATACCCCCTTTTTAAAGATTACAAATATTGGATACCTTAAGTCATCCCTGTTTGAAGATTTCCCCACCTAAACCTCTCCAGCCATTCTCTGCACCTCCCCCCTACCTTGGCAGCTGCATATCTTCCAAAGACTTCCTTTCCAATCAAGACTGAAATACATGTTTAATTTTTGAGTAACCAAATATGGGACTGTCTGTATCAGCAAGCGATATTTTTGCCAGTCAGTCCTGATTTGATGAATTGAAGGTTTCCATAGACTTTCCCAGGTGCCAACTGCTTAAGCTAAACAATGACACCAAATGAAACTGCCTATCAAACAAAGGCACATTAGGAGGAGAAACAAAATGTACTGATGTTATTAAGGCTGCCTCCACTGAGGGGCTATAAGCAAGGCAGAGTCTTCATATTGCACAAGCCAGCTAAAACAAAGAAAGATAGAGCTAACACAAAGAAAAATAGGAGAAAACACACAAAGAGGGCCTAAGATAATACCTATAGAAGAAAATTTAAATTGCAGATGGATTTGTCATCTCTCATCCTTCACATATAGAAGGAGGCTATTTCTGTATCTCTCCTGTTTGGCGTGTAATCTTTAGTAACAAACATGTAGTTTTAAACACTATGTTAATAAACAAATAAAATGCATAATATTGTCAGGTCTAATAGAATGTTTCCATGAGTTAAAAGTTTAACTACCCCATGGTAGCATAACTGTAAGTGAACTTATTTTCCAATGAGTGGAGAAAAAGTGATTTTATAACAGCTTCCACATCCACTCCGTATTTATAATACAGTTCTGTCCATCACCAGCAGCCTGATATTACAAAGAGCAAAAACACTTAACGGACTTGCTCTTATTAAACGATGCATACCATCTAATGCTGGGGGAAAGAAAACTAAGACAGCAGTTGGGAAGCAATCCATTTTATTTATTCTCGGCACTGCGTTTTTTGGACCTGTAATATATTCCACCTATCAGAAAGCTTTATCTCAGCTGGAAAATATGAATTCTTATTTTGGTATTCAAAATTCCAACTCTTTGTGAAATTCTAAGTGCCTTTAAAAAATTAAAATGGCATTTATTATTACAGGTAAAATACATGGTTACATTCATATTTTAAAAGAGTGTACATTTAAAACTCACATCCTTAAAAAATAAATAAATGATTAAAAAGCAAAATAAAACACACCTTGTCAAGAGCATAATTGAAAATGAGAACTTTCCTTCATTGGTTTGATTTCAGCTTGCTTATCAGGTTTTATGCTTACTATGTATCGAAAAAAAATGTACTATTGTGCCACATATCCAAAGAGAGAATAATATCACTACAAAATATTTAAACTGTTTTCTTTACTGCTAGCTATCATTTTATCAGGATGCTGCTGAGCTTCTTGGGAGTTGTAGTTTTCAGTTCTGGTTAACTAGTAGGTATAAGAATGCTTGAATCAGAATTTACAAGAAGAGGATACATTTTGGAATTCTCACAAGTAAAGAAATGAAATAAAAGTATGAAGGAAAGGCCACTAAATGATCTATTTTCTACTGCTTGCATGTAGTATTTTTGATTCCTTTCATTTTTGATCACGTAACTGTGACAATATAGGGCGATTCAAAAATAATTGAACACTTGCATGAATATTTACTCAGTAACTAGGTGCTATATGAAATTGTAGAATGTACCTAATTATAGAGTTACAAGTAGCTAACCATTGGAGACGTTTTGGATTCTTGTTCATATATAACCTGGTTACTGAATAATAAATGTTTGAGTGTTCTATTGTATTTGACTACTCTATAATTATTTGTTGTGGAAAGCGTGCATGGATGCCCTTCAATTAAAATATATGCTGCAAAATAGCAAAGAGCATTTTAAGTTCTCTTGAAAACGTTTCCAAGTCATCCATCAACAGATATGTATTCTTTTATTCTAAATGCATAGTCTTCTTCCTTTTTTTTTTTTTTTTTTTTGAGACGGAGTCTCACTCTGTTGCCCATGCTGGAGTGCAGTGGCACCACCTCTTCTCACTGCAACCTCCACCTCCTGGGTTCAAGTGATTTTCCTTCCTCAGTCTCCCGAGTAGCTGGGACTACAGGCGCGCACCACCACACCTAGCTAATTTTTGTATTTTTAGTAAAGACAGGGTTTCACCATATGGGTCAGGCCGGTCTTGAACTCCTGACTTCGTGGTCCGCCTGCCTTGGCCTCCCAAAGTGCTGGGATTACAGGTGTGAGCCACTGCGCCCAGCCGTAAACGCGAAGCTAGTCAAGCGTGGTTGTTGGGGGAGGCAATATTTTTAAAGTAAATTTTGATCTCACTAAATGAGCTCCCATACTATGGCAAGAAAGTGAGCAATATATATATGTACTTGAAACCAAGAAGTCAAATTTGATATCGAAAGTCAATACATAGATAGACACATAAAATGATACTTAGATACAGAGAGAGAAAAAAAGAAAATACACTCACTATTGGGGACTGGACACATGGACTGGATTGGATCCGCGTTGTTAAAGAGCCTCCGAAAAAGACTCTGACTGGGTCTGTACAAGTTTACCAAATTGTCCATTTTGACTAAATTGACCAGTCAATTTAATGAAATAGCCACTTAACTCCCCCTACCTCAATTTGACCAAAACCACCTGTTAAGGAACTTGGAGACAGTCTTATTTTCCTTATCTTTCCAAACAACAATTCCCTCTACTGCTGTACTCACCTGTCTCCTCCAAGCAGCCCTTTACTGGTTCAATTGTTTTCTCAATTGTGATTGGAGTTAGGAAATAACTATTTGTTCCCCAGGACACAAATTTTCCTGGGATTGAGGGAGTTACAGTAATCAACTGGGCTGATGGCTGCCCTGGGCAGAACCATTTAAAGGCTACCGAGGAGCAGGTTAAACTCCTGAGTGCTCTAAGAATCCTGCTTAAATCAAAAAATCCATGAACTGCTGGTTTGGCATTCAGTTCACCATTTCATAGCCTGCACTTTGCTTCTCTGGTAGTGATCTGAAATACTTATTCAGCTACAATTTCTCTTGGGGCTAGCCAATAAACTGAGTAGGTCAGGCCAAATCACAATTCTTCAAGAAACAGCCACCTGATGAAAAGACTGTTTACTGTTTAGACTTAGATGCCTTGATTTTGAAATCTATAATGAGAAAGAAAACGTAATTGTGCATTTTTAATTGAAGTGTGCTCATTTCCATTTTAATTCTTATTACGTTTCTCTGCAAGAGACAATGCATTTATGAAAACTTCCAAGAGAACATGCCAAGAAGGATCTAGAAGGCTCACTTGCTTTTTTTCCCTGGGCATGAGATACCTACCATCTTCCACAAGATGGCAGGCAGTTTTCATTTTAATGTTGGTGATCAACAGGAAATTGCTCCACTCTCAAATGACAGCAACCCCAGGTAGCTAGGGTGACATTTGCTTTACATTATGATACACACTAATTAATCATTAGTGATCCCAGAAGTAAGTCTGCTAAAAATTCTTTGCTATGGCTTTTCACAGCAGGGGCTTTCAATATTGATACTATTACATGCACATATGTTCAGCCAGTATATGTTATAGCCATGGCTTTAAGCTTTCAGGTTATTTTAATTAATATTGCCTAGATTAATATTCACCTCTTATTTGGAAGGCGAAATCGTAAGGCTAGTAAAATAAATACAGAAAGACAAAGCAGTGAACAAAACTCTGAAAAGCTAAAGGCAACTTTGCTGAGTTTTCAGCTTGAAGCTCCTTTGTCTTCTGGCATTTGCTGACATCGTCAACTTTTTCCCAGGCCCAACTCAAAATCTCTGGGGCAAAAATCCTTTAAAGATTTTGGTTGGCAACACCACTGCACACTTAGCTTGCATGCTATGGTCTCAAAACACATCGCCTCATGAAGGATTTACTTCATCTCATCAACAGGAAATGTTCACATTGCCTTTCAACATGAATTCAATTTCACAGCAAGAAGCCTCATTATTATAAGCAATTCCACCAGGCATGAGCCACAACCCAAGCTATAGACAATGAGCACAGATGTTCTTCTAACTTAAGAAGAGCCTTTCAGAAAGGTTCATCAACCACCTGAACAGCCAGAGCCAACCCAGTTTTCTCCACCACATGAAGCTTGACCAAGACAAAGATCACCTGCCTGAATGTACCACACCCAATTCCACTCTTAAGCAGTTTAGGTTCACACTTTAGTTCTAGTTATAACTGGTTAGTTCTCTACTCTGTTCAGCTCCGCCCACCCCTAGGCCTTGTTAACACATCTCTTGGAAAGTTTCTATTACCCCTTCATTAAAATTTAGTTTTCTTCTGATATGCACACTTTCTTCATAACCACTTGAGCAGTGTTTTTAGAACTTTAATGTGTAGATGTGTCACCTGCAAATCTTGATAAAATGCAGATTCTGATTCAGTGTGTCAGGGGTTTAACCTGAGATTCTGTATTCCTAATGAACTCCCAGATGATCCTGGGTGCTGTTGGTTTACAAGCCGCACTTGAGTTAGCAAAGCTCTAAAGTTCCTTCATTCATTCACACTCCATACATCCTGGGGTAAAAAGACTGACAAGAGTTTCCAGACTCCCCATTCCAGACTCTTCTAGGCTTATTTTCATCAATAACCCCTCTGCTTTCGAAGCCTTCATTATTTGACTGATAAAATTTTCAGAGTCACCTTCAGATCTCTCTGCCAGGCTTTCCACTTTATTCACTAAACATTCTGAAACCCAGATTACCATCTTTTTTCCACCAGATCCCCTCTTACCTCCTGAACAACCTCAACCTTCATGCAGATAACTAATTCATGACATTGGCCTTGATCCGCTTTATTCCAAGGAACTTCATCTGTATTCTACCTTACCAATCATCTTAGTGGCTACATCATGACCTTATTGTCATCTGAAACTGTTCTTACCCTAAATTCTTAAACCTCAAAATTTCCCTCTCTTACTTCAGTCTGCAAGAGACTCCAAGCTCTCTTTTTCCTCAGTCCCACTAAACATACGCTCCTACCCCCATTGGACATTGGACTTTCCCCTCCTTGTATACTTCCCTATTCTTGCCACCAGGTGCTTTCACCTCTATCTCTACCCATTCAGGAGACCATGGTTAATCACTTCTAAACTCAATAATAATACATTTTCTCTAACGTCATCTTTTTCTGAGACTACTGTGCTAAACTCAATCCTGGGTGCACCCATAGTTATTGTTTTACTCCTCCCCATCTATCAAGATCCTAGTGAGCACACACACACAACTTATCCTTCTGAGTGGCCCCACTATATACTCACATATCCACCTTCAGTTGGGCCTGCAACACTGCTGCTCAATGCTCTTATTTGTTTCCTGACAAATGCTTTTCTGACCCTTTCTTTGCTTCTCAAACTGTCATGTTATAAAACATAAATGTCCTCAGTTCCCATTCCTTCCCACCACAAAGTCTTTCCAGATCTTCATCCAATCTGTTTTCCTTTTCTCCTGTTATATCTTCATTTCAAAATTAATCCCAACAATTTTATTATCCTTAGAGTATAAATCTCTGTTATGCTCTTCATTCGACCTTGATGCATCAATTTTCCATTTTCTTAAATTGTAACACTTTTCTTTCCCATTGGGTCCTTTCTCTCAGCCAACACACACTCTCATGTTTCCCTTACTAATCATCAACCCTCAACCAAAAATGCTCTTCATAATGTTATTTCTTATTCATTCTAGATATAATCTCAACCTTACTTTTTATTTTATAAACATTAAAAATAATTCCCTTATTCATTGTTGCTACTTTGTAAATCATCCATTCTCTTATGAATTCCCTATAAGTGTGTATCCTAATATAAAGTAAATGTCACACTTAGGAGCTGCCTCTGCAACTCCACTAAATAGCCTCTTAGTTTTCAATCTCAATAGCCTTATAGATGCCCTCAGTGTATTTCACCCCTTGGCAACATTTGACACCTATGCTCAGTCTCCAACAGAAACGTTTTCCTCCTATCACCCTGGTTCTCTCAGCCTTCGTATTTCACTTTTTATTTCTTCTGCTGATTAATCACTGTTATATCACCATCAAATTCTTAATGTCAATGCTCCAAAGAGTTTGCCCTTAGCCCTCTCTCTGGATTTTACACTTTTATCTCTTTCTTTCTGGGCTATCATTGGCATTCCCTTGATACCAGTTTTCTCTGTAATGCTTATTATGTTCTAACTTATATTTTACTTATTTATTATGTTTATTGGTGTCTACCCCCTCCCTACTTCATCCCTGCAAGAATGTCAGCCCCATGAAAGCAGGGAATTTTATCTGTACGCTCACATACATTAAGCCTCAGGATTGATACCTGGAACTTAGTAAGTGTTCAATAAATTTTGTGGAATAAAGGAACTATCAGTTATGAAATAATCAGTGCCATATCTAGATCTCTACACTTAATCCTTCTCTTGAATACACATATTCTTATGGTTATTTTACCAACACTTCAAACTTAATGTGGCCCAAACCAAAGTCATTACATCTGCATGTGCCAAACTTGCTCTTCCTGCAATTGTTCCTAGCTCGGAAGAAAGTTTGAAGTCATTTTGACTCCTTTATTTTATTCACCATGCAAAGCCAATCAGTCATCAAGTCTTGTGGATTTAAACGTCTCCAATGGCTTGCATACCTATCTATGCTCCTTCTGTTTTCATCCTCACATCCACAGCCACAGTCCCATTTCTCCTCTTGCCTGCAATCTTAAAATATCCTCCTAAAATTACTTTCCTCCTGCCACCAGTTTCTCACTATCATCTATCCTACACAATCTTACCTGACTTATTGTCTCCCAAAAAACAAGTCTGATAACATCACCTCTCTCTTGAAAAGTCTACAAATAATGTTCATTTTCTATAGGCCCAAATCTGAATTTCTTGGCCTGACCTTAAATTTCTCCTATCATCTATCACCTCTGAATCTCTTTTTAGGTTTCATCTACATATTTTTTCACAGTCCCTATGCTCTAGACATTTCTAATCTGGATACTCACATGCCCAATGAAGAGAAAATATTCTAAGAGAACACAGATTAGAAGAGATTAGAAGAATGGTGACTTGTTTAAACAAAATATGACAAGACTCACTGGATAAACGGAATGACTTAAAACTAACTTTTGGCAGGGAATTGAGATCTGAAGAAGTTAAGACAAAACTCTGATAAAACCCTACTTCTCTGCTCAATGGCCTAGTTGGGGTTCTCAATGTGAGACCCATGGGCTATCTGCATCAGAATTTTCTAGAGGTGAACCCTGGTATCTTTATTTATAGCATACTTCCCAGGAGATTCACTCACATCTTCAAGGTTGAGAACAATTGACTTAGGGAGCAATATCCGTATTTTTCATTTTTGAAGGGCATGAGAAAAAATATCTGTGTCCTCGTACCCCTAAGCAGATGGAAAAGACACTGAATTGGGAGTCAGAAAAGTTGGTTTCTTTTCTTAGCTTTGTTCCTTACTTGCCTATGTGCTTGGGCAAGTCACTTACCACCATATGCAAATGCAGAGACTGGTGGAAATGACCCCTCAGGACCCTTGTCATCATAGGAATTTTTGTTTCCTTGGGCCTCATCAACTCACATCCTAGAATTTTATGCCACCACAGTGAATTTCAGGCCATCACCCTGATCAACAATTATGAGTTAAGAAATGACTGAGAAAGTGACTCAAATATCCCTTTCTCGGGGACACCTTCATTGTCGACTATACCTAAAAGAACAAGCCCTTGTTCAATGCTTGTTATTCCTCTGGCCAAATTTATTTTTTGCCATTGCAGTTAACAGTGATTTATTATGTGTTTCACTCCATTATCTTGCTGACTGTCTATCTTCCTCCACTGTACTGTGCGCTCTGTGATGGCAGGGGTTGTGCCTATTTTGTTTGTTCATGGCTATGTCGTTTGAATCTTTAACAAAGCCTGGCATATATAGTTTCATAGTTCTCCTCATTTTCTTGGTTCTCACTCCTTATCTTGTCCCTTTACTCTGTTTCTGTCTCTCTTTCCCTACTCTCTCTCTCTCTCTCTCGTGGCTTTCTCTCCCTTTCTCTGTCCTGTACTCTGACCTTTTTATACCCTTTAAAGCTGTGACAAGGAAGATGGGATAAGGCGGACAGGTTGATAATAGAGGGTAATGATTTGTTTTTCTAAGACCAGCGGAGCGAGCACAAAAGAACCAGCGGGTAGGCAAGTGTAGGAGCAAAACTGCAAGTTTATTTTTGGTCACTTAAGGTGTGGGGGAGAAGTCTATCAGCCTCAGGCAAAGGAGGCCGACAGAGTCCCCTCCGTGAAGCTCTGGGAGGGAGTTCTGGCAGTCCCGACTTCCCGACAGGAGTGGGGCTGGGAAGTAAGCCTGGGACGCTGGCCAAGAGTGGCTTTTCTAGGAGTGGGAGGGCAATAGGCGGGGCACGGGCGGGTTCGGGGGGGGGGGGGGAGCATTCCACAGGTGCGACCAGGTAAATCTTGGTCTCTTCGGATTGACGTCACCTGGCGCATGCCCAGTTGGTCTGCACCCTCCCTGGGTGCCGGCTGCATTTTCGCGCGCCCGGGAAGAGTTGGTGGTGAAGAAGAACCCGGAAGTGCACCATCTTGCCTCCGTTCGTCCAAACAGGTAAGTCATGCCCATTTTCAGTCTCTCAGTTTATACAGATGAATCCCAGATTAAGGAAAATTTTCTCCCTAGAACTTTGAGAGAGAGGTTCTTCTAGACCTGAGAAGATGTTTAGCAGAGTTTTATATATATTGTGTATTAGGGATACGCTGACCTCTGAACCTAAGTTTAGGGGATAATGCTGATGATCTCTGTAAGGAGAGCACCACTAATCCACTTACATCATTAACAAGCAAGCAAACAACAGTAACAAAAAATTAATTCAAACAAAATAGCAGACAATGGTTCCAAGACATGGATTTCATTAAATTTTGGCATGAAGTTATGCAGACTACAGTTTGCCTTTCTGCAAGAGGAATTCATCCACAGGGTCATCTGGAGGCAAAATTATGGAGCAGAGCATATTTGTCTCTGGCTCCACCCTATGAGCATCTTTTTCATTCCTTTATCTCACAGTAGCTCACTCAAGTATTCTATCCTCCAGCTCCCCACTCAGATGGCATGAACCATCTTGCCCTACTGAGGGTAAGCCCTCCAGAGCCCAAGCTTCCACCCAGCTCGGTAGACCAGAGAACCTTGGCCACTATGCCAATAGGAATAATAAAACATATTTTTGTCAACTGGGACCTTCTAAAAGGAAGATAATGCTTCCTCCTTTGCTAATGGCCTTACTGGTGTGTTGGTGATGTTAAGGATAGAGATTTTGAGAATGAGAATGGAAAAAGAAGTGTCTTAGAGTAAATCTGTTTTTCATGTCTTCTAATGCAGCTATTGAAGCAGCTGCCCACTCTTACATGAATAAGATGGAAACATCTCTACAAATCTTGGAGTCAAATTTAATACACAAAGACTGTCATGCCATTTAGCCAGAGAGATACATTCAGCAAACTTGTGTGAGCCAGTAGAAGAGTGCTAGGTCCTAGGAGGCTGCTCAGTAAATATGTGCTAAATGAAAACACAAAGCTAGGTCTTATGGAAGGCTGAACCTTTTATGCAAATATTAGCTGGTACAGTGAGCATAAAATAAGTGGTAAGGATTTGGTTTCAAACTATAGAAAGGGCAAAGGGAAAGAAACAGCCTCCGAAGTAGAGATTTATATTTTCATTTAAAACAAATTAAACACTATCCTTTTTTCTCTGTTGGAACACAAGATTATCCTTTCCTCTCTGTCGGACAACAAGCAAGTTTCAGGTCTCTCATGATCTTACCAAAGCTATATTTGAGGCTTAGTGTAACCAGTGAGCAACTTAGCCTCTCTGCCTCCCAGGAGATGCTCCTTTTAAGAGCTTGGCAGCAAGCAATTGCCTTTAAAGGGAAAACCTTGCGGCCAGTTTTTACTCTGTCAATTGAGGATTTAGCCTTTGACTCTTCGTTTAACTTCTGTTTTGGACAGGACTATGAACCAGGACACTAAAAGATGGAGAGGGCAAACTCATAACCCTGTATTCACAAAGATTAATGAAGAAAAGATCTAATATGAATCTTAAGAATATTTGAAAGTTCTGGACCCTTTGCTTCCCTCTCTCTTACCCAATCAGGCTAGTTGCAAGTCAATTTAACAATTAAATATGACGTGACAACTTGGTGCTAAATGCTGTTTTTTCCATTGATCTGTCCATCTATCCATCCAACAAATTTTAACTGAGTACCCACTATATCAATGCAATATGTTAGGTGCTAGATAACGTAAGCATGGCCTCTAGGTTTCATGTACATTATAATCAAATGGGGGGGGGACAATTTTTCTGCTGAAAATTTTGATTAAATATCATCAAAATAACAATATTATATGTTGAGGATTTACTATGTGACTTGCACAGATCCAGATACCATGTATGTATTATCTATTTTAATTCTCACAGTAACCTAGCAAGTGGGTCTTACTATCCTCATTTTACAGATGAAGAAAAGGAGGCTCATAGAGGTAAAGCAGCTTGTTCAAGATCACAGAGATACTAACTTGCATAGCTGGAATTTAAACACATGGCTGAATGACTCCGAAGCCTGTGCTCTTTCCAGAGCATCCTATTGTCTCTAGAGAGGCAGTTAAAAGAGCAATCAGAACTTTTTTTATCTAAACAAGCCAGATCTCTTTTCCTTCATGTTGACCTTTCCTCAGAGACTTCTGTTGATGATATGAAATGTCTGGGCACATACATATTTACCCCAAAGAACATTTTCCATGAACTTTCAAGAAAATCAATTGTGGAATTATGTACTCTGCCTTGTTGAATGACTTATAATTGTGTGTTTTACCTTTTATAACCATTCTCAATGGCAATCAAGATGGCACAAAAAAGATACATAGTGTCTTTATTGAATCATGAGCCTGTGACAATCCATTGAGTCAAAAGGGAAGAGGTCTACGGGCCACTGCTATGAGCTTTTGATCACAAAAGTTGAAGGCTCCAAGTACTGACATCACTGAGCCCGAGAGTCTTACTCATTTATGGATTTATGTTTGTACTCCAGGCATAGTATGAGACCAAGACAGCACCTCTCTAAACAGAATTTTGTGAGCACAACACTACTCAGCCAATGGTGCTGGGCTCCAGAGAAAATCCCTTCCACACATACATACAGGGTTCTCCCACCTGTCTCTTTCCCCTAGCCTGGAGGGTTCTTTATCTATGTGTTTACTTGTAAATATCTGATCCTCCCATTGAAACCCAACTAAAATTACACATTCTCCACAATGACCTCTCCAACAATTTCAGTCAGAATCAATCTGTATCTGCTTTCCTCAAAAACCTATACAGATCTTTGCCAGATAAATTTTTTTTTTAATCAGAATTTGGTTCAATGGGTATTTTTTCATCTGTGAGATTGTGAACTCCTAGCAGTCAGGGACTTTCTCTTGATCTTCTCTCTATCCCCACAGCATCCAATACGGTATGTATGAAATGTTTTACTAAATATTAAGTGCTTATTGAATACATTCAGTTGATTAATCAAAAATTTAAACAAATTGTTTCTAGACCACAATCCCCCCAGCTCACACCCCACTTGGGGCCCTGGCACTGGAGAGGTGAGGAGGCAGAATAATAATGAAAAAAACTTTGACTTTGAAGATAAACCACGCTGAGCTCAAATTTAACAATGTAACTTCTTGAAAGTGTAAATCTAGGCAAATCATTTTGCTCTCTGAGCCTCAGTTTTCCTTGTCTATACAATTGGGATAACAACTCTCACAAAATTGTTGAAGGAAATAATATGAGACAGGTGTATGTATATACACACATGTACATATGCACACATATACCATACATTAGACACACAAAAACCTTAGTTTCTCTTTTTCTTTTAGCATAGGCACAGGCCCAGTGTAAAAAAAACAAAAAACAAAAAACAAAAAAAAAAACATTAACCCATGCTATTGTAGAAACTAAGAGAAAACTTCCCTTCTGCCTTCTGAAGGTCCACTGAAAATGAACCAATAGGCAGATTAATAGGAGAAAAGGTATACAAAGTTAGTTAACGTTGTAGGGGAATGATTATCCAATACCCCAATGAGGTCCAGATGCTTATATACCCTTCTTCATAGGGTAAGGGAGATGGGAGTGTAGGAGTAAATGATTTTTAGGGGGCAATGAATGGACCTGGGAAGCAGACATTATCTTATGAGTGATTCTACTTGGAAATTGAATAGGACTGGAGAACAAACAATGGTTTGGGACAAAGTTTGAAGTTCATTGTGCTCTAGGTGTGGTGGTTAATTTTCAGTCTTTTCCTCTGTGATATAAGTTTTAATCTTCTCTGTTTAACAAAATTTCAGGGAAGGGATCTAAGGCAATTCCTCTTTGGGGGCCTGGTTACTAGGTAGAAAAAGGTACTTCAGAGAACAGCCTCATCCTATGCTTTGAGAAAAACAGAGGCTTGAGGGACAGGAATGGGGGAGGGTCAGAGAGACCTTGAGTCAACTTCTTTAGTTCAGCATGTCAAAACACCATATTTTGGGGTGTAGTTTTCTGAGCTCCAACACTATCACGGGTTGTCAATCGACAAGTCATCAAATGAATTCACATTTACTAAGCCAAGTAAATTTTACTATTTGCCAAGCTCTGTGCTACATTTTACAGGGGAGATGGAGGAATAGAAGCAAAAGGCTCTGCATTCAGAGAGCTTACAAACTATTGGTAGAGGCAAGAAAACCATGAGAGACACACATTAAGAATCCCAGAAGACATATAGTAATTGCCAGAGGTATTCAGAAGAGAAATAGGTCTAAATGGACTGATAAAATTGGGGAAAGCTCCAATGCCCTTTGAAGAATATGTTGAGACACAATAGAAAGAATAGAAAGTGGTCATTCTGGTCAGGAAAAATGACATGTGTGCAAATGTTGGGGTGGGAGCATGTTCTCAGCACAGTGGAGAGCCAGGCACTCAGTCTGGATCCCTCTGAGATTAGGTATTGGGGGTTGGGTGAGTGTTGGATAGTGGAGGGCCTTGAGTACCCAGTTAAAATTAACATTAATAAGTCATTGGCAAAGAGCAGTCCGTGGGGTCCCCTTACTGGAAACTGACTTCCAATTTAGGAGACATCTCTGCTGAGGCCATGCTTTTCATATATATAAAGTGCCCACTAAAAAGCAGCAGTCAGGACCACTGGGCTGAAGGAAGGAAGGAGTTTAGTTATCCTGCATTAGCTTCCGGAGTTGGGAAGTCTTTGGGCCCTTTGTGTCTGACAGCAGTGATAGGTTGCCCTTCCCCCACCGGAGCTATCCTCACTGCGTGCTGGGGCCTGACTCCCCCACAATTCCAACAAAGCTACCCCAGAGAATCCAGTGAAAGTAGACATCACTCAGCTCCAGGCTGCACATCTCACACTGCACCCACAGAACTGAAGTCTACTACAAGCGCCCCAGAATGGTTTGCTGGCCATGGCTATAGGGTAAGGCCTCCTGCTCCTTCATGCGCCTGGGGTGGGGGACGGGGGTCACACTGATTGGCTTCCAGCTGGCTTTGCTGAGCTCTAACAATAATAAAGATGGGACTCTTTACCAGTGAGGTCATTAATTGAAGACTAGGAGGGGGACGAGCTCTGCACCCTGCTCTGGATTCCCCCCATCCCCCCACTGCCCTGCCTGCCACCACCTGCTGGGTAGGAAAGTTTTCTTGGCAGGAAAGAGGAATGGTGAATGAGGAGAGGCCAGGTGGTGGGGTGGTTTGCTCTGGGAGGCTGGATGGAATGACGACAGCATTGTGAGCCTCTGGTTCTGTGTGGGCGAGCAGAACAGTAGCGCGGAGCCCTTATCAGGTGAACTCAAGTGCTTATCAGCTCACTCCACCAACTGCTGCCTCTCCTCCCCCATGCATCTCCAGGCTGTTTATTTTCTGTTAGAAAAAGGGGATCTGCATGTCAGCTCATTTGCATTCTTTGGTCCCAAACAAAACCATATTAAAGTGCATTGAAGAGCCGGGCTAACTGGACAGGCTGCTTGCCTTGGGGAAGAAAAAGTCTTCAGGATGAAAAGGAGGCAATGTAGTATTCTATTTTCATGCCAAGTACAATGCCTGCATAGGGGGAAAAATTCTCCCGTTCGTTCTAATCAGCAAGCCTGAATGTGATAATTAGTTAGCATCTTCTTCAACAGCTTTCAGATATATTATTTTGTTTTTCATTATTTTTTACCAACTTGTTTTAAGACCTGGAAATGTAGCTGGAGAATAAAAGAAAGGGAAGGAGGGAGCAGCAACTTCAGCAGTGGCCTGGTGATCTCTCCAGAAGTGTGGATGCAGTTCCTTTTCTTACTTGGGAAACAGATGGTGTTTTATGCTTAACACAATCAGCACCGCCTCTCTATCTGTGCCCCTAACCTTCCCCACCTGTGTGAAACCTAATCAGCGCCTAATGAACATACTTGGAGCTGTCTGGATGGAATTAGTCCCAGTAGGAGCCGGCCTTCAGGTACCCAGCACTCTCTTAAAGCTGTGTAGCTGCAAAAGACAAGAAATCTTTACATCAGGGCTAATTAAATAAAGGTCTGCCTCTGCAAAATACATGGTGTCTCTCCCCACCCCCTCAGAAAGTAGGCAACACTCAGGGTATTACATTGTTTAGCTTCTCCCAATAACTATGGCCAAAGGTTTGTATTTTGAATTTCATCCAAGAACATGAGACACCAGATTCCTTTTCAGTCATTCCCACTTGGGTGTTGGCCTCTTTTGTGCAAATGGATGCACACTAATGACCACAACATTTAAGACAAATTTGCCCCCTTCCCATTGACAAATCTATAACCGGGTCCCAAGGCAACAAAGAGAGGAATTAGTCAAAGTGCTAGTTTAAACACACAGACACACACAAACTGTGGCATTATCAAATTATTTTTGACATATTTGGAATTTTATGAAATACTACAACAAGCTAGAGGCTTCTGGGTAATATGTGAATCACTAGGAAGAAACCCACCATTTTCTGGTCAAAAGCTGTTCCTTTTGATGACATAACAAGGTCAATAGGTCATGGTAGTTCCATTACCTCACCTTGAGTTGAACCCTTCTGATGACATACCAAAGTGTAAATCATCATGGATTAGCCAGAATGCCCCTCCCCTCACCCTACCCACATCTCTTTAAAGTTTGTAAGGAATGGGAACCCACAGACTCTGTCCTTACTCCCTTCATCTCCCTGTGGATTTCACTGAAGGGTCATGCTAGTGCCCCTCACCTCTCTGCCTTGGGATCTGAAGGAGTCTTACGCCTGTCCCAGTTTCATGGAACTAGAAACAATATGAATCCTAGATTGGCTTAGCTCAGTTAGGTCCAAGCAAGACCGCTGGCTCATTTCCTTGTCCTAGCCTGGACTTCCATTAATCTGTAAACCAGAGGTAAGCAAACTATAGATAGCCCTTGGACCAAATCCTTTTTTTTTTTTTTTTTTTTTGTAAATAAAGTTTTATTAGCATGCAGTCATCCCTATTTGTTTATATGCAGCTTATAACTGCTTTCCCACTACAATAGTGGAGTTGAGTAGTTCTGACAGAAATCATATGGCTCATAACGGCTTAAAATATTTGGTTATTTAGCCTTTTACAGGAAAAGTTTGCTGGCCTGTGTTCTAAGGTTTTGTATTGCAGAGTTCTAATTGGGCCACACTATTCTTTCTTTGGAGCTAGTTGTATTCATATTTTGAAGGTCTGGTGGTTTCCCGTCTTTAGCTAAACTTGTCTCAGCATCTATTCACCATCAATTCACCATAGGTGGATACATAGAAATAAGGCAATGGCTGTTTCCCATCTTCCTTACCCAGAAATCCCAGAGGCGACTTCAGCTTATGTTTTGTGCCCTTACTCATCCTGCCCTTGTTTTAGAAAAGGTGAGATAGGAGAATCAGAATGCCTCCCTCTCAGATCTGAAAGGCACACCAAAAAACATGAATCACTTCTAGTAGAAAGTGCAAGTGATGAAGATGCTTCAGAGGACACAAAACAAATAATATCAAAGGTAGGAGTCCTCTGAGAGAACCTGACACAAAATACACCACTTTGTGTTGGATCTAAAACATCCTCAGAAGCCTCAATATTCCTTTTGACCACAGCCTCAGCTAACAGAGCTTTAAAGAGAATTCCCTGAAAACTGTCCTCAATATCTGTTTATGTCTGTTCCTCAGCTGTGAAAAGAAAGGGAAAATACTGTATTACATTTCTAAATATAATCAAACTCTGGGAAAGAACTTGCCATAACTGAAAGTCATTTGGAAACACATTTAAGTATATTAGCAATAGAATGAGCTGTGTTTCCAAGTCAGGAAGAATTTGTACCCTGCATGGAAATCTTTGGCTACTTGATAACTTTATTTTTCTAAAACATTACTAGAAATATTTATTAATATGGAAATAATTGTTTTTAAAAATAAATCAGAAAATAGCATTAATGATAACTACTCTACTTTCTACTTAATGTTAAAAGCAATAATAATAAAAACATTTAAGAATTTATGAGATGCCAGACACTATTCCAAGGGCATTGTATTTATCATCTCATCATCTCACAACTCTTTGAGATTCTTTTTATCATTTTAATTTTTCATTTTGGTTTTCAATTTATTTTAATTTTTTATTTATTCCCATAGTACAGCTGAAAATGATTGAAGTTAGAGTCAAGTAACTTGCCCAAGTTTTCAACAACTAACAAGTGGTCGAGATGGAATGAAAATATTATTCACCCTGACCCTCCCACCAAATCAGGAGCCATGATGCCTTGAGCTCTCTTGCTAGTAATAGAGATGAATTTGCCTGAACCATCCATACTCTCAGATCTATTCCTCTAGTGTCTAACACCAAATGTTATAAGACATTCCTAAAATAAAGAAAAGCGGAGCCATTTTTGCTGGCATCCAGCTTATGGGCTTTTATAAGAACTATCCTGAGCAGAGGCAGAGGAGGGGGCTGCCTGCATATAATGAACATCTGAGGGATGCCTATTACTGGAAGAGTTCCTCACCACCACCACTCTGGCAGACCTTTCTTTAATATTATTCCTCTGGCCTAAAGTATTGTTTCTCCAAAGCATGTTCTGTAAAACATATTATCCTTCCACTTAGCAAAGAGAGCTGAAGGCAAAGAAGGGAAAGCAATTAGAAGGCTGTTGCTGTGGTCCAGGAGGGACACACTGAGGACCTAAATGGTGGCAGAGATAACAGAGAGGAAGGGCCAGAATCGAGATATGAAAACAGGCAGGACATTGTGACTGTATTGGGCAAGGATGGGCTAACTACTATAACAAGCAAATTCTGAAGTGCATAATGGTTCAAACCTCTTTGAAGGAGAAGTTTGTTTCTGCCTCACATTAACAGCACTGAACACCTGGAGAAACAGGCAGATCAGCCATCCTCCATGGAGGGCATCAGACTGACAAGTGGCTCTGCAATCTGCAACATATGAGTTTCCATGTTGTTCTGGGAGCTATCCCCGCTGCAGCAAGTTGAAAACCCTCTTCTGTGAAGCCACATACCTTTCTGCTAAGAACTCTGTTCGACAGTCATTTTCTCTTCATGTACCACTCTCTAATCTGGTTTCCCACAGTACTCTGGGCATATATCTCTCATAACAGTTATTATACTACACTAAAATTGTACATTTATCTGTCATTCCACTAGAAGGTAAGTTCTTTCAGAGTGAACACCATGTCTTATATTCATCTCTACACAGCTAGTGACTAGCTCTGTGTGCTAGGTATATAATAAATGCTTGGTAAATGTCAGTTGAAAAAAAATGAGTGAGTGAATGAATGAATGTATGTGTATCTCTTTACGAGCTCTTAAAGCTACACAATACTCATGGCTTCATCATTTTCTCAATATAAAAATTTAGCCTTTCTAGGATCTACATTTATGTTTTATAAAGTAGCCCACCATATAAGTCAATTCACAATAAATTGAATTTACAATAAATTGGAAATGAGCGTAATTTTCTACGCATGGCCTTTCCCATTTTCCTGACTACTCAGAATCAAAACTGAAAGATTTTGACCAATAGAAATACTGATGCTGTCCACCAAGCAATCCTGTAGAGGGATTGTAAAGTAAAACCTCCCCTGGATTTGGTTATTATACCAAGAATAATTGAATAGTTTAAAACATGTCTGCCTTGTGACTTGGCCAGCATTTATATTATAACAATGGAAACTCACAAAAGTGTCTAGGGAGTCATTTATGCACTGGAGTGCCATATAAGAAACCCAATTGCATATAATGAAGTGTATAATGCACATAAACTTTTAATGAAGAGTAAAAGCATTGCCAGGCCTCTCCAGGAGCAACCCTTGGCTCATACTCTCCCCCGAGATCCCCTACTGAAGGAAAGGGTTAACCCAGCTGTTCCACTGCTGCAGAAATGGTAGGACCTAGGCCAGCTGCAGATGATACAAAGGTAGGAAATGAGTGAACAAGGCATGGGGCTGAATTGCAGTGCATGGGGTGGGCTCATCTACTGGCCGTCATCCAGCCTGATGTCTCCCAGCAAGCAAACCAGGTCAGCAATTGCACACTTCAGGGTGAGCTTGTTATGTCTCAACCGATGACAGTGTAGTATTGTGCTTAGGTGTTTGGGTTATTGAGTCAGGCAGATCAGGATTTGAATCCTAGCCCTCCCAGCTGTGTGACCTTTGACAAGTCACTGAATTTCTCTGAATCTCAGTCTGTAAAATGAGAAAAACAATAATGCCTACCTTCCATGGTGATTATGAGGATTCAAGGAGATAATGCAAATGGAAGCCCCCAGGTTATACCCGAACCTCAAGAAATGGCAGCTGATGTCATTTTCATTGTTAGAATCCACCCTCTCCCAGGGGAAGGGCTGTAATCCACATACTACTTCGGCTGCTTCCCACTAAATCTATGTTTGGTCTCCAAGGAAACCACGCAGCACAAAAAACACTCCAAGAAAACACGTACCCATTACTGTTAGTTGGTAGTTAAGCCCCAAATCCTGTGAGCTGGGCTTTAGGACATGAAAATCTGAGAACCACTCTTCCCCCTTTAGCTTTGAGCACAGGGCAGAGGTGTGCCTGAGAAGCCTCCTTTATGTTTACTGTATCAGCTAGATTTTGCTATGTAACAAACCACCCCAAAATGTAATGGCTAAAAACAATAGCTATGTAGCTCACAATTCTGTGGGTCAGTGATTTGGACTGGGTTCAGCTGGGTGGTTCTTTTGCTGGTCTTGGCTAGGCTAATCCATGCACCTGTTATTAACTGCAGTCAATAGCCATGTCTGATGGTTGGCTGGGTGTCAGCTCAAATAACAAAGGCAACTGGTTCATGCATCTCTAATTATCTACACAGCTAGCCTGGGTTTCTTCACATGGCTTCCTGAGGGATTCTAAAAGCAGCAAGAAAGTAAGCTCCAATGCCCAAGTGCTTTTCAAAACTCTACTTGTGTCATGTTTGTTAATGTCCTATTGGCCAAAGCAAGTCACAGGGCAAATTTCAGGAGTGAAGAAATAGAGTCTGTCTTTTGATGGGAAGAACTGAAATGGCATGGATTACATTTGCTATTATATGGATTGCATGCAATTGCAAGGGCAGGGATGCATAACGGAGAATAATTCATGGTCATTTTTTAATATTGACCTCACTGCCCCTCCCCACTTCATTTCCCACCCTTATCCCCTTCACTTGCTCCACTCCATACACACAGCATGTATGTCCCCATCTTATGACTTTGTACATAGTGTTCCCTCTGCCTAAAAAACACTTCCCTCAGATATCCACATGAATGTTGCATCAAAGGTCAGACTCAAGGTGAAGGGGGAATGAGGAGAAAAGCCCAGTCTTTCACAGCTGATTGGTTACAAATTGTTTTTGGTATCCCCTGACTAAGGTGTGCTCCCAGAGCTGAGTCTCTCTCTCTTGGTGTGCTTTATTGAGTTTCTTGAATATCTCCAGTGGGAATGTACAACTGCAACTACTATTTCATGGATGAAGTCAGTCTCTGGCCTCTTTTTTAAGCAGCTTTATTGAGATATAATTCACATACTCTGCAATTTGCCCATTTAAAGTGTACAATACAGTAGTTTTTAGTATATTCACGGATATGGGCAACAATCACCACAATCCATTTTATAACATTTTCATCACCTGAAAAGAAATACTGAATCCTTTAGCCGTTACAAGACTATTCCCCCACTCCACCTCAGCCCCAAGAAACCAATAATCTACTTTCTGTCTCTGTAAATTTCCCTATTCTGGACTTTCACATGAATGGAATTATATAATATGTGAGTTTTTTTAAACTCATGTCTTTTGCTTGGCATAATGTTTTCAAGATTTATCCATGTTGTAGCATTTATCAGAATGTCATTACTTTTTATGGCTGAATGATATTCTATTATATAGATATATCACATTTTAATAATTTGTCAATTGATGGACATTTTGGTTGTTTTCACATTTTGGCTATTACAAATAATATATGTCTACAAATGTACAAGTTTTGTGTTAACATAGATTTTCAAATCTCTCGGGTAGATACCTTGGGATAAAATTGCTGAGTTATATGGTACCACTATGTTAAATTTTGGGAGAAGCTGCCAGACTGTTTTCCAAAGCAGTTGCACAATTTTACATGCCCACCAGCAGTGCATGAAAGTTCAGTTTTTCAACATTGTCAGCAATTATCTTTTTATCAATCTTTTTTATTCTAGCCATCCTAGTGGATATAAAGTAATGTCTCATTGTAGTTTTGATTTGCATTTCCCTGATAATTAATGATGTTGAGCATCGTTTTATGTGTTTGTCATTTTTATATCTTCCCTGGGGAAATGTCTATTCAGATTGTTTTCCCATTTTCAAATTAGGTTGTCTTTTTTTTTTTTTTATTGAGTTGTAAGTGTACTTTATACATTCTAGATACAAGGCCCTTATTAAATATATAAATTATAAATATTTTCTCCTATTCTGTGGATTGTCTTTTACTTTCTTGATAGTGTCCTTTGAAGCACAAAAGTTTTAAATTTTGATGAAGTTAAATTCATTTATGTTTTCTTTTTGCATGTATGCTTTTGGTATCATATCTAATAATTCATTGCCAAATCCAAGATAATGGAGATTCACCCCTGTGTTTTCTTCTAAGGATCTTATTGTAGTGTTCACTCTTGCATTTAGGCCTTTGATACATTTTTAGTTCATTTTTATATTTGGTGTGAGGCAAGGGTTCAATTTCATTCTTTTGCATGTAGTTATTCAGTTGTCTCAATGCCATTTGTTGAATAGACTACTCTTTCCTCATTGAATGGTCTTGGGATCCTTGTCAAAAATCAGTTAACCACATACATATGGTGTATTAGCTCATTCTCATGCTGCTATAAGGATATACCCAAGACCGGGTAATTTTTAAAGGAAAGACGTTTAATTGACTCACAGTTCTGCATGGGTGGGAAGGCCTCAGGAAACTTAAAATCATGGCAGAAGGGAAAGCAAACATGTCCTTCTTCACAAGGTGGCAGGAGAGAGAAGTGCAGAGCAAAGTGGGGAAAAGTCCCTTATAAAACCATCAGATCTCATGAGAACTCATTCACTATCATGAGAACAGCATGGAGGGACCACCTCCATGATCTAATCACCTCCCATGAGGGCTCTCCCCTAACACATGGGGATTATAATTTGGATTACAATTCAACATGAGATTTGGGTGGGACACAGAGCCAGACCATATTTTTCTGCCACAGGCCCCTCTCAAATTTCATCTTTCTCACATGTTAAAACACAATTATGCCTTCCCAACAGTTGCCCGTAGTCTTAACTCATTTCAGCATTAACCCAAAAGTCCAAGTCCAAAGTCTTGTCTAAGACAAGGCAAGTCCCTTCTGCCTATGAGCCTGTAAAATCAAAAGCAAGTTAGTTCCTTCCTAGATACAATGGGGTACAGGCATTGGGTAAGTACACCTGTTCCAAATAGGAGAAAAATGGCCAAAACAAAGGGGCAACAGGCCTCATGCAAGTCCAAAATCCAATAGGGCAGTCATTAAACCTTAAAGTTCCAAAATGATCTCCTTTGACTCCATGCCTCACATCCAGGTCATGCTGATGCAAGAGGTGGGCTCCCATGGCTTTGGGCAGCTCTACCTCTACAGCCCATCCTGGCTTTTTCCAGTGGCTGGCATTGAGTGTCTATGGCTTTTCCCAGCACATGATGCAAGCTGTAGGTGGATCTACCATTCTGGGGTCTGGAGGATGGTGGCCCTCTTCTCACAGCTCCATTAGGCGGTACCCCAGTGGGTACTCTCTGTGGGGGCTCCAACCCCACATTTTCTTTCTATACTGCCTTAGCAGAGGGTCTCCATGAGGGCTCCAACCCATAGCAAACTTCTGCCTAGACATCCAGGCATTTCCATACATCCTCTGAAATCTAGGCAGAGGTTCCCCAATCTCAATTCTTGACTTCTGTGCACCTGGAGGCCCAACACCATGTGTTAGCCCCAAAGACTTGAGGCTTGCACCCCTGAAGCAATGGCCTGAGCTCTACCTTGGCCCCTTTTAGCCATGGCTAGAGCTAAAGCAGCTGGGACACAGGGTACCATGTCCCAAGGCTGCATTGAGCAGGGGGGCCCTGGGCCCATCACAGGAAACCATTTTTCCCTCCTAGGCCTCCAGGCCTGTGATGGGAGGGGCTGCCGTGAAGATCTGTGACATGCCCTAGAGACATTTCCCCCATTTTCTTGATTAACATTTGGGTCCTTGTTACTTTTGCAAATTTCTGCAGCCAACTTGAATTTCTCCCCAGAAAATGGGTTTTTCTTTTCTACTTCATCTTTAGACTGCAATTTTTCCAAACTTTTATGCTCTGCTTCCTTTTCAATGCTTTGTTGCTTAGAAATTTCTTCTGCCAGATACCTTAAATAATCTCTCTTAAGGTCACAGTTCCACAGATCTCTAGGGCAAGGGCAAAATGATGCCAGTCTCTCTGCATAGCAAGAGTGACCTTTACTCCAGTTCCCAACAAGGTCCTCATCTCTATCTGAGACTACCTCAACCTGGACATTATTGTACATATCACTATCAACATGTTGGTCAAAGCCATTCAACAAGTCTCTAGGAAGTTCCAAACTTTCCCACATTTTTCTGTCTTCTTCTGAGCCCTTCAAACTGTTCCAGCCTCTGATTGTTTGTTTCATAGCTGACATCCTGGAACTTACCTTCAAGTATTATTTGGTTGTTTTTTTTTCCTGGATCCTATGTCTTCTATTTTCTTGGTTTGCACCCTCATTTCATAGAATATATCTTTCAGAAGCTTCTTGAGTATGAAAGTTTTTATGGAAGATAAATATTGCACTTGCACATCTAAAACTATTTTTGCCATATACTTGCTTGATAATTTAGTTGCATATCAAATTAAAATTTGAAAATGGTTTTTATGCAGACTTTTGAAGCATTTCTCTATTGTCTTCTGTCTTCCAGTATTGATTACCATTCCATCACCCTTTGCAGACACTTGAAAATCCAGAAACAAACTCATATGATACATGGTCTGGCTCTGTGTCCCACACAAATCTCATCTTGAATTGTAATGCAAATTGTAATCCCCATGTGTTGGAGAAGGGACATTGTGGGAGGTGATTAGAACATGGGGGTCCCCTCATGCTGTTCTTATGATAGTGAGTTCTCACAAGTGATCTGATGGTTTTATACCTTCACTCTGCACTTCTCTCTCCTGCCACCTTGAGAAAAAGGATGTGTTGGCTTTCCCTTCCACCATGATTGAAGTTTCCTGAGGCATACTCAGCCATGCAAAACTGTGAGTCAAATCTTTTTCCTGTATAAATTACCCATTCTTGGGTATGTCCTTATAGCAGCATGAGAACAGAATAATACAGTAAATTGGTACTGCAGAAGTGGGGTACTGCTATAAAGATACCCAAAAATGTGAAAGCAGCCTTAGATCTAGACTCCATCTCAAAAAAAAAAAAAAAAGAGTAACACAAAAGTTAGTTAATAAGTAACTCTAGGAATAAAAGCAAATTGAAAAAGTAAATGTATTCATAGTTCACTAATTGGCTCAACATTGAATTATACTGCATAGACACACTACTAAATGTATAATACATATTTCCACAAAATAGTAAGACATATTGGAAGGATGTGGGATGGAATAGAGAAGAGTATGTATGTGAGCCAAATTCCAGATTTGACATAATAATATTCAATAGACAATGTCTAAACTTGATCCAATAACCCTTTCTCTGTGTGTATGTGTGTGTGTGTGTGTGTGTGTTTTGAACATTTTGGAAAATAGACATAAATATCAGAGGAGATAGTTACAGATTTGAAAGAAGTTGCCACTAGGGAATGAAGTTGAGCAGGTTAAATCAAGGAACTGATGTTTTTTATTAAAGGACTTTTAGCATTTTGGACTTAAAAATCTTATTGTACACATTTTGATTTTAAAATACATATATTTTTTAAAATAGTGGAATATATCTATTTATTAGGGTTTCTTCCTAGGGCTATGCAGGGGTTAATTATAAGTGTTGATTTTGCCAGAGGTTAGATTTCACTACAACTTAAATGTGCTTTTGGACTTTCCTATGTTAGATTTTATCCATTTTTAGCTGATTCACCATCTTTGTACGGCCATCAGTGCTTTTGCAATCATTCGAATGTGTTATTGCATTTTGTTCTGTTATTTTATAAAAATGACTGTAAATAGAAATGAGTCTCATAAACATAACCTAATTGTGACAAAGATCATGCCCAAAGTAACAAATATTTAACTTCCTTGTGATGTTTATTAGGCTTAAATTGACCAACTGCAGGTTCACTTGATGAATTTAAAATTCAATTTTGAAATATGTGGAAAATTCTGGCCATATTAAACATTGAAGATTATGTCTGAAAGGCAAAATATAATTATCAAATAAATATATTTTAGCTTTTCAAGAACAGAACCACACTTAGAGCATCCAAATGAATTGTTTGACTTCTGCATATTGGACTGTCACCTAAATTTTCAGGAAGACATTATGTAGGAAAATTTGTGGCTGAAAATAGAGGCAACTGTGTGATAGGTGGAAACTGAGAGTTAGAAGCAGGATTAAAACCCTAGTCTTATCTCAGGCCCCTAAAAATCTAGACATATTTCAGCTTTCCTATTAATTACCATATTTCAAAATGGATAAATTAATGAAGAAACAAGAAACCTAGAAACTTCCCCAATTAAATATAATTCAACAGCAGATATACTGTATCCCTCATTAACAAATGTATATCTATAAAATACTGGCAAAAACAGGATATTTCAAAAGTGATGCACCATAGGAATCTCACAATTGGACTTAAGTCATTTATTTACCTTCTTTCCAAGTAAAGGCCAACTACGAAAGTTACCTAAAATGAGAGGATAGTGGTGGTTTTAGTGAGTGGTTGCTAAGTACTTCATATTGGTCATTTGCCATTTTGCATATGCAGATGCATGCATGTGTACATACACACAGTGTGGAAAAGCCTACCATTAAAAATGTAACTACTAAGAGAATATTTTTCACTTTTATGAACTCAAGACCAACCTCATTTTTTTATGACTTCCCACCTATAATTTCTTTGTAAATGTAGCTTTTTGAGCAGAGGTTCTTGTAGACTAGAAAGAGATCTGGCTATCACATCAATCAGAGATTCTGAACCTGGTGTGTGTGTTGGGACAGTGGTGTATGTATGTGTATGCATTTCTCTGAAGCAATCCATAACATTCATCAGGTTCTCAGGGGTGTCCATGACTCAGGAAGTATAACATTTGGGGAAATTGAGGCCCAAGGCGGGAAAGTAATTTGTTCAGACACATAGTGGCTGAACTGGAAGTAAAACTCACTTTGTCTAACTTCTTTCCATTGCATCCTGGAGCCTAGCCCCAAATCCATAAGCTTTCATCATGCTTTGTGGCATGGCACACACCCAAAGGGAGTTCAATTATTTACTGATGAGAATGAGGGGCATAACGTTTTAATATAACCCAATAGTAGGAATTCAGTGGTGCATGACTTTCTTCCATTAAGGCAATTTCTTTTCCAAGATTGGCAGGGGTCTCCCTCATCCATTACTATAAACAGTTCCCCTTGTGAGAGATGTAAAACATTCTTGAATGCTGATGTGCACTTATGTATCAGATCTTTTCAAACAGGAATAGAATCATAGGTCCCCATCCTCTTTCAAATCTTCTACTTCAATTTAAATCCTGGCTACGTAATTACTTCTCAACTTTGCATGATCTCTGTCTATTCAATATTGACTTCTTGGCAGGAACTTCCATCAAAGATCTTTATTTCTGAACCTGCAGGTTGTTGGAGTCTGACCATATGACTTGGGCTCAGAGTAGTAAATGTTACAATCCAAACATTTCTCAAAAGGCCAACATGTACATTTGAGGTGAAGTTAATTTTTGGTCTTTGCTGGTCAGAGATGATTCAGGCCAAGAAAGCTAAATATTTAGGCTACATATCTATTCCCAAAGTCCTGCAATCTAACCTCCTTACTTGCTGACACTTACTTTAATAGGTAAAGCCTGGGAATATCCAAAAGCATAGCTCAATTTGATGAGTCCGCACTACAAATTCGAGTGAAGTGCTTCAAAAAGAGATTTTGCAAATTCTTTTGAATTTCCATAAAGCAGTGAGTGTCTTATACTATATTTATTTGCTGTGGGCTTAGTTTTGTATTTTTAACTCTCTGTTTCATGGTATGCTATAATTATGTGCTCAAACCATAGTCTAAATTTATCTTATTGTAGTTTTCTGTAAAATACTACATACTACATACAACATTTATATTTGTAAAGTCTATGATGGAGGCAGAAGTAGATTTGTTTGGATATTTAAATTGGGGTGTGGGGAAGAGAAGGGAAAAAAACTAATTTCAAGAGAATTTTGTGTCAAAGGGTACATGTTAAATGCTCTCATGGATGTTACTGCATGAGATGATATGATAACTATTCATTACTATCTTTTTTGTGCTAGTTTTCCAGAATGAAGAGTCAGGGACCCTTCATTCTCTCCCTAGTCCTGCCTTAAACTAGCTGCCTGACTGCTGAAATTTCAGTGTCTCATTTGTGAAAAAAGGTAGCTGGACTACACAATTTTGAAGGTGCCTGCTAGCTTAAAATCTGCAATATTCTGCAGAATAAGGGACTGTAAATGTCTTCCTAGAGAGAAAAAAATATATCCCTCAACTATAGCAGCCTTCTAGGACTACCATCTATAAAAATATCTGCATTGTTTTGAAAAAAAAAAAAGAAATGTATTTTAGGGAATTGTGAATCTCTGAAGATATATACATAATTACTTATTTATTTAGTAACCAAGATATTTCTTTAAACAAAATGAGTAGGCTGGATGCGGTGGCTCACGCCTGTAATCCCAGCACTTTGGGAGGCCGAGGCGGGTGGATCACAAGGTCAGGAGTTCAAGACCAGCCTGGCCAAGATGGTGAAACTCTGTCTCTACTAAAAATACAAAAATTAGCTGGGCATGGTGGCGGGGACCTGTAATCCCAGATACTCAGGAGGCTGAGGCAGAGAATTGCTCGAATGGTGGAGGTAGTGGAGGTTGCAGTGAGCCAAAATCACACCAATGCACTCTATCTAGCCTTGGCAAAAGAGCAAGACTCCATCTCAAGAAAAAAAAAAAAAAAAAGAATAAGGAAGAAGAGCTTGCCCTGCCAAATACTTAAATATTTCTTAAAGCAACAATAATTAAAACAATATTATACTAGTATAGGAATGGACTGGCAATATTAACAGATCAGGAAAGAAAACACAGAAACTGTTCTGCATGTACATATAAATTTAGTATATGGTAAAGATGATATTTCAAATCCATGGGGGAAAGGAAAATTCTGGGATAATTATTAGCTCCTTGGGAGTAAATTGAGCCAACATTAATTCCAGATGAATTAAAGAGTTAAATGTAAATGCTGAAGTCATAAAACCTAGGAGAAAATACCATCTTGGAGGAAAGAAGGCATTCTAGGCATGGTAGCAAAGACAAAACTATACAGATTAAACAATTTGACTATATAATATTAAAGTACTCTGCATGTCAAAATAATGCCATAAATGAAATTAACAGACAAATAACAAAATCAAAGATAGAATTACGTCATATATGAAAAAGACTATATAATACACAGAAAATACTTAAAATCAAAAGAGGATAAACACCTTATTGGAAACATAAACAAATGATATGAGCAGACAGTTCACACACACACACACGCGTGCGCACGAAATTTCCAAGAAACGAGAAAATCGTGTTCTGTCTCATTACTACTCAGAGAATTGAACATTAAAATAATGACATATCCCTATTCAATAAATGATGCTGTGATAACTGGCGAGCCATATGCAAAAGAATAAAACTGGACCCCTTCCTTATACCATATACAAAAATTAACTCAGGATGGATTAAATACTTTAACGTAAGACCCAAAACTATAAAAATTCTGGAAGAAAACCTAGGAAATATCATTTTGTACATCAGCCTTGGCAAAGAATTTATGACTAAGTCCTCAAAAGCAATGGCAACGAAACCAAAACTTGACAAGTGAGTCCTAATTAAAGTAAGGAAATTATCAATAGAGTAAACAGACAGCCTACAGAATGTGAGAAAATGTTTGCAAACTATGCATCTGACAAAGGTGTAATACACAGAATCTATAAGAAACTTAATTCAGCAAACAAAAAACAGATAACACCATTAAGAAGTGAGCAAAGGACATTAACAGACACTTCTCAAAGAAGACATACATGTGACCAAGAAACATATTAAAGAATGCTCAACATCTCTAATCATCAGAGAAATGCAAATGAAAACTACAATGAGATACCGTCTCACACCAGTCAGAAAGGCTATTATTAAAAAGTCAAAAAATAACAGATGTTGGTGAGGCTGCAGAGAAAAGGAAAACACTTAAACGCTGTTGGTGGGAATGTAAATTCATTCAGCCACTGTGGAAAGCAGTTCAGAAATTTTTCAGAGAACTAAAAATAGAACTACCATTTGACCCAGCAATCCCACTACTAGTTACATACACAAGGGAAAATAAATCATTCTACCAAAAAGACACATTTACTCACATGTTCATCGCAGCACTGTTCACAATATCAAAGACATGGAATCAACCCAGGTATTAATCAATGGTGGATTGGATAAAGAAAATGTGGCACATATACACCATGGAATACTATGCAGCCATAAAAAGAATGAAATCATGTCCTTTGTAGCAACATGGATGCAGCTGGAGGCCATCATCTTAAGAGAATTAATACAGGAACAGGAAACCAAATACCTCATATTTTCACTTGTAAGCAGGAGCTAAACAATATTCATGGACATAAAGATGGCAGCAATAGAAACTGGGGACTACTAGAGGTGGAAGGGAGGGGAGCAAGGGCTTAGAAACTACCTATTGGTTAGTATGCTTACTACCTGTGTGACAGGATCAATCATACTCCAAACTTCAGCATCATGTAATATACCCATGTAACACATTTGCACATGTACCCTGTAAATCTAAAATAAAAGTTGAAATTTAAAAAATAATTCCATAAGCAAAATTAGGAGGCAAATAATAAACTTAGAGAAAATATATGCTTTAAAATAAGCCACTCTTTTAAAACAAAAATACCAAGTTGGCATATTTTTCTTAATTCTAGAAATATTTTGCAACAGCTATTACTTATCAGGCACTGCATTAAGTAATAAGTGCTGGTGAATTAGTCATGGGCTTTGTTTCATAAGTGTTCGGACGGAGATGGAGAAGGAAAAGTGGTAAGAGAGCTTCAGACAAAAGGCACTGTCGTGCACCACTGGTAGGACAGTAAATTGGTATACCCCTTCTGCTGAGGAATTTGAAAAGAAGCATTAAGCATATTAAATATAGATGTACTCCTTAACCCTGCCATTCTACCTGCAGGATTTTACCCTCAGTAAATGATCAGAGAGGCATACATTTAACAATAATAGTAAATATTACAAGTGCTTACTTGGTATTAGGCTTTGTGTAAGAATTGTACTAGCATTAACTCATTTAATTCTCTCAACTTTCTGAGACTGCTACTATTTTATCTCTATTTTATATATGGGAACATGGAAGCACATGGAAGCTAAGTAGTTAGCCAAAGATTTACAGAGCTTATAAGTGGCAGAGCTAGAATCTAAACCCAACAGTCTTTACTCTTAACCCCTATGCCATGATATCTATGAAAGGATACCAGGTACAGCAGGATTTATATTTGTGTACAAGTGTAAATAACATAAACACATGCCAATAGGGGCTTGCTTAAGTAAATCCAATGGAATACTATGCAGATACCAATAATCATGACCTAAAAGATTATTTAATGATTTGAGAAAATTACCACAACTTATGTGGAAGAAAACAGTTTGCAAAATATTAATGGTGGTGCCCTCACAATGAGGGCATTCAAAATAATTTCTACTTTTCTCTTAGAGTATGTTTGTAATTCTCAAATTTGACACAAAAGGCTGTTTTTATAATAATACATTTATCAGAAACATATATTAATTGAAAATCCATTTAACAAAATTGAATGGTTATAGGGATTTTTGTATCATATTAAAATTTGACCTTCACACTTGCACTACTGCCTCTACCAGGGGTGCCATGTGCCACCCCCCGCTATGCCCTTTCTTACCTCTCCTGGCTAATTCCTGCTTATTCCTGAAGATTCGTCTCAGGCGCACATCTCCACAAAATCTTAACAGACCACCAGCATTCCCTCCTCTATACTCAGGCTAGATTTAGGCACCTCTCTTCTGTGCTCCCATAATCCCCTGCGCACATCTCTAGCATTCCATGTGCCATATTATTTGTTTAGCCCTCTGTCCTCTACGTCCAATCCCTATTAATGTCACAGATCTTTATAGCCCTTGAACAGTGTCTGGCCCATGGTAGATATCAAGCCAGTATTTATAAAAGGGATGGAAATTATTTCTTGGTGAAGAAAAGGAGGAAGAAACTCATTTTCCAACTGTGCAAAATACAGTTTTTATAAGTTTGCTTGAGAATTAGTGGAGGGTCTTGGCTCTATAAGACTCGCTACCATAGGTCACCTTAGCGTTAGTACTTTTAACAGCCTAGGTCTCTGTATTAGTCAGGGTTCTCTAAAGAGGCAGAACGAATAGGATAGGTGTATATATGAAAGGGAGTTTATTTGGAGAACTGACTCACGTTCACAAGGTGAAGTCCCACAATAGGCCGCCTGCAAGCTGAGCAGCCAGGAAGCCAGTCTGGGTCCCAAAACCTCAAAAGCAGGGAAGCGGACAGAGCAGCCATCAGTCTGTGGCCGAAGGCCGGAGAGCTCCTGGAAAATCACCGGTGTAAGTCCAAGAGTCCAAAAGCTGAAGAATTTGGAGTCTGACGTTCGAGGGCAGGAAGCATTCAGCACAGGAGAAAGATGGAGGCCAGAAGGCTTAGCCAGTCTAGTCCTTCTATGTTCCTCTGCCTGCCTTTATCTTAACGGCGCTGGCAGCTGATTAGATGGTGTCCACCCAGATTGAAGGTGGGTCTGCTTCTCCCAGTCCACTTACTCAAATGGTAATCTCCTTTGGAGACACCCTCACAGACACACCCAGGAACAGCATCCTTCAATCCAATCAAGTTGACACTCAATATTAAACATCACAATCTCCAATGCCTAAGGGCAACCCCTTTTGCTACTATTGCCCTCCTTTCCTTCTTCCAGTCTAACCTTTATCACACTGTATTGTCCCCCACTAGACTGTGAGCTCCTTGAGGCCAAGAGCAATGTCTATTTTGTTTCTGGGTATTCAAAGCCTAGTACATTGCCCGAGGCTTTCTTGCAGATATCCTCTGACTAACTGCAAACCATTCTTAGCAAATGGTTAGAGCAAAAGGCCTGAAGTCCTTTGAAATGAAGCTAACCGCACGGCACCAGAATTTGCTGTGCCCCTTGCTACCCCTGCTGCCTGTGTTGAGGAACTACTGTGAACATGTATGCTAAACATTGTTTTGTTTTCCCTGTTTTACAAGGCAAACAAAAAATTCCTACCTCTAGTTATCACAACCAACTTAAGAGGGAAGTAGGTGGGGACAGAGAGTGGAGGAATAGCTTAAATTGCATCTTATGGCTAGGTCACATAACCTAATTGAAAGAGTAGTGTTTCTCAGAATTTAAAGCCGGAGTGAGTAATAATACGTAAGGAAAACCAGTGCATTTACAAGATATCAAAACAACAAGTTGACAATCAAACACTCAAAAGATTCCGTTACGTGTAGTTTATATATTTTTCTCCAACATTGGTTAGCCTCATGGCAGGCTTTTAAACTTCTTCAGTCAGGCCACCATCTCTCCTCAATCGGTATGACCGATTGCAACCTCCACCCTTCACAGAGCATGGAGTTTGCCATATCCCGGTCTCTGCTTTCTCCAGGTGCATTCTCCTCCCACGCAAAATATGCACCTGAAAGGCCCGTTGCTTTCAGTGTGTAAGGTTTCTGACCTCAGGCAGTCTGGATTCTTTATAGCCTTGGCCACAGATCCATGCTAATTTGCATCCCTGAATGCTTCACTTCCCGGCCCTTCTGATGATGGCCAAGACCCAAAGCAGAACTCTCCCAGTACCACAAGAGTACTGTTAGATCAATGTCCCACATGACTCAAAGGGAACTGGAAACCTCATCAGAGAAGTAGCTCCTGAGATTTCCAACCTCATTTCCAATCATCATTCCCTACGTTCATAAACACTTCATATACCACGTGTGAACAACATTCCAAGAGAAACTGTGGATAAGAATCTGATTGAGGCAGTATATTTTATCTATGGACATATTCTGAAAGCTCACCTGTGGCGAGCTAAAATATGACTGGGACATTGGCCAGCTATAACATGATATAAACACCCAAAGAGCTAAAGAAAGCGTTTTACTAAATGATGTGTGTTTCCATTAGGCTGGAACTCAATAGAATATATTCCAACATTAAACAATCATATAGGGCAGTTATAAGTGTATAGACGTTAAGGGATCCAACTCTGAGGTCAAGTAGACCCAGGTTTAAAGCACAGCTTAAGAGCTGACTTGCTGGATTATGTGAACCTCTGTTTCTTCATCTGAAAAACTGGGCTCACCTCAAAAATAGTGCTCACCTCATTAAGGTTGCAAAGATTAAGTAAGATAATGCATGTAAATGCACATTGCACAGAACCTGGCACAGAATAAGTGTCCTAAAATGTTACTTATGAAAATTGTTATTATTACGTGTGCAGAGACTAATTCATCAATATCCATGTTCTCCTCTTTTTCCTGGGCACCCAGCTACAGTATGTTTCCAGATTTCCCTTGTAATTAATTGTAGTCATGTCTGGCTAATAAAAAATGAATAAAAGTTATGTGCACCACTTCCAGGCCTTTAAAACACAATCTTATATGCTCTTTCCCCTCCCATTTGCCAGATGCTGACCCCTAGGACAACCTTGGATACCTCATGTTGAAGGGCAACCAGAGTTACTAAAATGACTACATAAAACAGAGCCCTATCATTATTACCACAGACTGGGAATACCTATATTGGACCATTACATAACCAATAAATAAACTTCTGTTGTGTTAAGGCACTTGATATGGTTTGGCTCTGTGTCCCCACCCAAATCTCACATTGAACTGTAATCCTTAGTGTTGGAAGTGGAGCCTGGTTGGAGGTGATTGGCTCATGGGGGGTGGTTTCTAATGGTTTAGCACCATCTCCCTAGTACTGGCTCGTGATAGAGTTCTCATGAGACCTGGTTGTTTAAAACTGTGTGGGACCTTCTCTTTCTCTCTGTCTCTCTCCTGCTACCATGTGAAGAAGGGTGCTTGCTTCCCTCTTGCCTTCCTCCATGATTGTAAGTTTCCTGAGGCTTCCCAAGACATGCAGAACTATGAGTCAGTTAAACCTCCTTCCTTTATAAATTACCCAATCTCAGTTTTTTGTTTTTTGTTTTTTGTTGTTTTTTTTTTTTTTGAGATGGGGTTTCATTCTTGTTGCCCAGGTTGGAGTGCAATGGCGCGATCTCGGCTCGCGGCAACCTCTGCCTCACAGGTTCAAGCCATTCTCCTGCCTCAGCCTCCCAAGTAGTTGGGATTACAGGCATGCGACATCACACCTGGCTAACTTTCTATTTTTGGTAGAGACAGGGTTTCTCCATGTTATTCAGGGTGGTCTTGAACTCCCAACCTCAGGTGATCTGCCCGCCTCGGCCTCCCAAAGTGCTGGGATTATAGGCGTGAGACACTGCACCCATCCTCAGGTAGTTCTTTATAGCAGTGTGAGAATGGACTAATACAGCACTGAATTTTGGGATCTATTGGTTATAGCAGCTAGTACTATCCTAAATAATACACTGCCCAAGTCACAGAAGAGCAGATCTGAAAATGTTTTTAAAGATCTTCTCCATTACGCAGAAGGAGACTGAGGCTCAGAATTATTGCTGAAGGTACTTATGGATCCTTCACTTCCAGGACTCCTTCAACAGTAGGCCCTGCCCTTTTACATATAATGCTAATTAAAGACCATATGATCAAATTTTCTCTGTTTGCCTAGTAGAACTAGGTCTATTCCTAGGGAAATTTCAGCATGGGAAGTTGGTAATACAAACCCACCAGAAGCACAGCAGAATGGACTAAAAACAAGAAAGCCTTTTCTCGCTGTTTCTGCAGTCATTAAAACGTAACTGAAAACACTCTATGCCTTCTTCACAGGGGGTAATATGATTATCATAACATTACACTTTGAAAGGGCTTTGAAAAATAGGCCAAAATATGGTATTATTACACAGAAATTTTTTTTTTTTTTTTTTTTTTGAGACGGAGTCTCGCTCTGTTGCCCAGGCTGGAGTGTAGTGGCCGGATCCTGGCTCACTGCAAGCTCCGCCTCCCGGGTTCACGCCATTCTTCTGCCTCAGCCTCCCGAGTAGCTGGGACTACAGGCGCCCGCCACCTCGCCCGGCTAGTTTTTTGTATTTTTTAGTAGAGACGGGGTTTCACCATGTTAGCCAGGATGGTCTCGATCTCCTGACCTTGTGATCCGCCCGTCTCGGCCTCCCAAAGTGCTGGGATTACAGGCTTGAGCCATCGCGCCCGGCCACAGAAATATTTTTGTCCTTTTTAAAATGTATTTATTTTTTAGAGCAGTTTTAGGTTCACAACATAATTGAATGGACTGTACAGAGATTTACCATTTACCCCTTGTCTCCACACATGCACAGCCTCCCCCACTATCAATATCCCCCATCATAGTGGTACATTTATTACAGTTAATGAGCCTATATTGACATATCATTACCACCCAAAATTCATAGTTTACATTAGGGTTCACTTTTCGTGTTGTATATTCTATGGGTTTGGACAAATGCATAATCACATGTACCCACCACTGTAATATCACACAGAGTGGTTTCCTGCCCTAAAATCTCCTCTATACTCCACCTATTCATTCCTTTCCCCTCTATGCCCCAACCCCTGAAAAACACTGATCTTTTTACTGTCTCCACAGTTTTGCCTTTTCCCGAATGTCATATAGTTGGAATACTACAGAATGTAGCCTTTTCAGATTGGCTTCTTTCATTCAGTACCATACATTTAGGATTCCTCCACGTGTTTTCATGGCTCAATAACTTTGTGTTTTAGCACTCAATAATATCCTGTCATCTAGATGTACCACAGTTTATACATTCACTTACAAAGGGATATCTTGGTTGCTTCCAAATTTTGGGAATTATGGATAAAACTGATATAAATATAAACATATATGTCCAGGTTTTTGTGTGGACATAAGTTTTCAACTCCGTGGGGTAAATACCAAGATGCACAATTACTGGATCATATGTTAAGAATATGTTTAGTTTTGTAAGAAACTCCCAAACTGAGTTCCAAAGTGGCCGTACCATTTTCCATTCTCACCAGCAATGAATGAGAGTTTCTGTTTATCCACATTCTTGCTAGCATTTGGTGTTGTTAGTGTTCTGGACTTACCATTCTAATAAGTGTGTAGGTATCTCGTTGTTTAATTTGCATTTCCCTGATGACATGATATAAAACATCTTTGCATATACTTATTTGCCATTTGTATATCATCTTTGATGAAGCATCCGTTAAAGTTCTTGAACATTTTTTTGGTATAGTTGTTTGTTTTCTTATTGTTGAGTGTTATTCAGCAATTTTTATTGGCTTTTCCTCTGAATGATCCAGGGAAATTAATCGACAAGCATTAATTAAGCCACTATTATGTGCTTTCATGGCCCTGTGCTAGTCATTGTGGGAAACTAATCACAATCCTCAAGAAGTTTACAATCTAACTGATAACCACACAAAAGATTTTAGAAAAGCATAGTTACGTGGTACTAACAATGTTGAACTATAGGAGAGATTTATTGAGCAGTTGAAGAAATCCTCAGAGGAAATGGAACTTAGGCTAGGCTCCAAAGACTCTCAAGAGTTGGCTAAGCAGAGAGACCACACATATGGACATATATGGGTAATTCAAACAAAGGTTGGGGGTGATGCCCGGATTACCGAGATAATTATGGCAGTTGACACGTTGCTTCTACTACTCTTCTATTCCTTTCTACATGCATCTAGTAATAATAATAATAATAATAATACTGAAATAATGAGAATTTACTGTGGGCCAAGCACTATGCTATGCACTTTTCATCCATTGTCTAATTTCACCTTAACTATAACCCTATAAGTAAGGTAACCCTATAAGTAAGGTAATAGAATATCCTATTCTACAGATAAGGAAAGAAGTTCAAGGAGGTTTAGTTAATTGTCTGCAGTTTCACAGCTAGGAAGTTATAGAGACAAAATTCAAGTTTGTCCCTGTGCTCTCAGTTGCCAACCCACACCATCAACAACTCATTTGGAAAGATAGCTGTAACATCTCCAATGATAGGAAATCAAGACAAGACTCAGATATGCAGAGAGAGTTCTCTTCTTCTCTGAATGGGCACAGCATGGCAAAAGTACTGGACTATCAGAAGATGTGCATTCGAATTCTGGATCCACCACCACTAAGCTGTGACCTAAGGCAATTTACATTACTTCTCTGAACCTCAGTTTCTGATATGGTTTGGCTCTGTGTCCCCACCCATATCTCTTGTAAAATTGTAATCCCCAGTGTTGGAGGTGAAGCCTGGTGGGAGGTGATTGGATCATGGGGGTGGTTTCAAATGGTTTTGCACCATCCCCCAGTGCTGTCTCATGATGGAGTTCTCATGAGATCTGGTTGTTTAAAAGTGTGTGGCACCTTCCCCTTTGCTTTCTCTTCCTCCTGCTCCAGCCATGTGAAGATGTGCTTGCTTCCCCTTTGCCTTCCACCATAATTGTAAGTTTCTTAAGACCTCCCCAGAACCAGAAGCCTGTACAGCCTGCAGAACCATGAGCTGATTAAACCTTTTTTCTTTATAAATTATCCAGTCTCAGGTATGTATTTATAGAACTATTAGAATGGACTAATACAGCTTCCTCAATTAGTAGTTACAGTTTTGGGGCTGTTAGAATTGACCTCAATTGTAACAGTTACAGTGTTACAGTGGGCTGTTACAGTGTTTCTCAATTGGGCTGTTACAGTGTTTCTCATACAGCTGTTGTGATGATTAAATGAGATGCTATAAATTTAAATAATTTTGAACTATATAAATATAACACCATTACTTTTCTTATTAGAACTATTTTTATTTGTAAGATTAGGATCAAATATAAAAATGTTTTAAGGACATTAGAAATGATCACAGGAAACCATTGAACCAGAAGGCAGAAACTCACATGTGAAAAGAGTCCTATACTACAACCTACTACAAAATAGTATATGAGAAAAATTTATGGGGCTCAGGACACTCTACCCCCAAATGTGGCAACTTGGCAAGTTGAATATTTTAAGCTGAAGGTATTTGAGAAATGGCAGGTGTACTTAAGACTCTCTGATGTTTCCCTGAAGCTGGTCATAAAACCCTTATCTGAGAGGTGCCCTCCCTATACCCAGGCGAAAGGAACACCCTTATCTACCAAGGCAGAGGGATGTGGAGAGGAATCTGACTGAATAGGCCTTGCTAAGTTTTCCCCAGTTTACTACTCTTAGCTCATACCTGTTTGTTCAATCAAATTTTCCCAGTTTCTCACTCCTCATAAACATGCTCAGGTTTAACCATTTCTTGGTGTTTTCATTTCTTTATGAAGGCTACCTTGCCATGTAAAAATTATATTAAATAAGTTTGTATGCTTTTCTCTTGTTAATCTGTCTTTTGTTACAGGTGCCCCAGCTGAGAACTTAGAAAGGTAGAAGGGAAAAGATATTTTTTCTCCCCTACATAATCATAATAGGTAAAATTTAGAGGGTTCTTAACTATGCGCCACTCATTTCATCTGTACAACAACCTGTGAGATGGATTGTAGACTTTTTTCCCGGTAATGTTTGTTTGTTTCACTGTGTTTTGACTTGCTTTATGGTAGTCTAGTACCTGAACATTCTTCCCTTGTTTGAAAATTCTACCACAGTGTGAGTCATTTTTTTTATTTTTTTATTTTTATTTTTATTTTTTTGAGACAGGGTCTCACTCTGTCACCCAAGCTGGAGTGCAGTGGTGCCATCATGGCTCACTGCAACCTCGACCTCTCAGGCTCGAGTGATCCTCCCACCTCAGCCTCCATAGTAGCTGAGGCCACAGGTATGCACCATCACACCTAGCTAATTGTTGTTGTTGTTGTTGTTGTTATTATTATTATTATTATTATTATTATTATTATTATTTGTAGTGGCAGAATCTCACTGTGTTGCCCAGGCTGAACTCGCACTCCTGGGCTCAACCAATCCTTCTGCCTCAGCTTCCCAAAGTTACGGAATTACAGGTGTGAGCCACTGCATCCAACCCACTGTGTGAATCTTTATGGAAGGCAGGGTCCTACCTCCCATTCCAAAAGCCAGATCCTGCTACTGTAGTGATCATGAGCTAGTGCCCTAAAGTTGGCCAATTGAATACTCCCATAGAGGACTTGGCATCTGAAACAAGTGATGCCTTTCAACAGTAGGAGCATCAAGTGATCAGAGTGATCAGTGGTCGTGGTACCAAAAATAGCCTCCAGAGTCTAGTACCTAAACTGGCCTTTGCAGCTTCCTTTGTTTTGTACCATTTTTGAAACCTGTTTTGCCAGCCTTCCTAATATCTTTCCAAGAAATTTCTATTTTGAACATGCTAACTGTAGTTGGTTGCTGTTGCTTGCAACCAAGAAACCTGGCTGGCAAAAGTAAGCACTATTATTGTCCACATTCTATAAATGAGAAAACTGAGGTGAAGCTAAGTAATAATGGAGCTGGGATTTGAACACTGACAACATGATACCAGATGTTACACTAAGAAAAAGAGAAAACAAAGAGACCATTTACCTAGGACATTACTGCAAATGGATACATAGAAAAATAGATAGTTCAAAAAATAGTATGTGTGAGCATACACACATGCACATACACATACACGTAAGACCATCTGCCTCATAGGAAATTTCGAACAGTGTCTAGGACAATGTCAGTGTTTGATATTATTATGTGATTCAAGTGTTTTTGGACTGCAAATGAAATCTTTAAATCCATCTCAAGCAAATAATCTACATTTTCTGAAGAAATTATCAAAATCTGATCAGATAAGGAACATTTAATATTCTAATATAAAAAATTCGTCAACCAAAGAAAATCCTAGAATCTTGAGAATTTCAAAATGGCACAGATTTAGGAAGATACATCTCTTACCTAGATTGCCTTTGTTTTTTGAATGAAAAAGGTGCAGATAACTGAGTTGCTGTCAAATGACAAAGTATCCTACACTGCTCATTGAGACAGGAGAGCAATGAAAATGCTAGCAGAAGATACCTAGAGTATTTTTCCCTACCCAACTATACCAACTCACAGAGATCAGGAGCAAGAGTTGTTAGTAAATCCAGCTCACATGTACTATAAGACAATGAGGTACACAGGAAGGGGAGGTAGCATTTTTGGGACCCCTTCTACATACTATGCTCTTTAAATACATTGCCTCATTTAATCCTCACAACAACCCTCAAAAATGGATACTCTGATTCCCACTTGACAAGGCTATGAAACGGCAGAGGTGTGATCTGAATGTAGGCCTGTTTCACTTCAAAGTGCATTTTAAAACCCTAACATGAAAACTTCACAGAGGCAAATGCATTAGCTGGGGAAGCTTGAAGTACACAGCTCCAGAGAGAGGAAAAAGAAATCAACAAATGCTAGAACCTAACACAAATACAGCACCAAGGATTGTTTGAAATAATTTTCTCGTGTATTATCTCATATTAGTAATCTGGCGGACTGAAGTTCAGTGGTAAAATGCTTCAGACAATTGTTCCCTGGTATTTAATGAATTCTAAAGTGACTTTTAATAGTTGGAAAATAAGATCTTAAAATAGCTCTGTTAATGCTTTTCAACAGACACATGCAACCAGTTTGAACCGTAGAATAAACATAATACATCTTCCTGGAACATCTATTTTCCTTAAAGATTGGGAAGGAAAAGTTATATAATTTGCATGACAATGTAAAATATTTTTAAAAATCAAAACAAACACGAACATACCATGAAGTAGTATGCAAAGGCCCGTGATGTTTTAAGATAAAACAGAATCTTCAAAGAAATTTCAAGCTTTTAACAGACAGCTTCTGGGCCCCTGGAGTGTTCACACTCCTCTGTTGTTAGGGACACTTGGGGAGGGGGAGTTTAAGAAACTCTGCAATATTATGTCCCATATAGGGTTATTCCATCTTGTTCGAAAGTTTCACTAAATTCTTATGTACATTTCAGTCTGTCATGACTTCACAAACAATAGTCTTGTCAGCTAGCTTTTGCTTATAAATCTGGAGTAAGTTAGACTTTTAATCAAAATTGGAAAAAATAGTATACAGGCTACATTTCTTTAAGCAATGACTACCAAATCTGATATTCCAGACACTGGTAATAATCATAGCCCTGGTAATAATCACAGCCCAATAGCTGCCATCTACATTCTGGCTAACATCACAGTTAGCTGACGGGATATGTTATTATCCAGAAGGGGTTACTTGCAATCTTGCAATGAGAACAGAGAGAATTGGTTCAGTGATGTGGACTTGCAGAAAGAATCCGCAAACTTGTATTCTAATTATTCCTCTCATATTCCCAATTCTATGAAAACATTAGAAATTTCTTTCTCTGCCTCAAGTGAACTACTGCTTGACTTAGCCAACCAATAAATATTAAGCAAAGCTTGAGTTTTAACTGAAACACATGATTTTTTTAAACTTGTATATCTATATCCTTTTTTAAAAGTGTTACATCCGCTAACTGTAGGTTTAGCTGTATGTATAAACCTTTATTTAGGAATTCTGTCACTCCAATCACTTTTTGATCATAATTTCCATCTGCAACAGGAATCAGTGTGTTTGTTGATATTCAATATGCCTAAAATAAGCCTTAGCCTCACAGCCTTAGCCTCAATGCAGTGAGCTTAAGGTCCTCAGTCAACAGAAAGGAATAGCTTTCCTGTAAGTGACGCACTTCAAAAATGCTCGTTCTGTAGTCAGCCTTCTGGTGGATCACCAGAAATCAGCCTTGTTTCCTTTTATTAGGATGATATTAATCCCCCAATGGAGTTGTTGACTGGCCTGCACTGGGCTCCTTTCTCTGAGCAGCCTGGCTCTCAGAATAATGGGACAATCTTATGCAGCCCTCTTTTGGCTCCCCCACTTACAATGAGGATTGAAAAGCAAACAATGAGCCAACCTAGTCTACTCAGGGAACTTTCTATACTTTGAAATGCTGGGCTTTATTTGCCCAGCAAACCTCAGTATATGAGTTTCAGTTTTCTGCTATGGGCTCTGCTCTATTTGTCCACAAGAATGTGCTATATAGCTTTCCTTAGAACCCTATTGCTATAATTTTAAACAGAAAAAAAAGCAGATTACAAAATTGCTTCTACACTGGAAGTGTAATTATGTAAAAATTATGTATGCATATTGACAAGGACTAGACGGGGATGAGGAAAAAATGAAAACAATTTGATTTGCGGGGGGTGGCAGGACTATGAATGAGGATTTGTTTTTCCTTTCCTTTAGAGATTCATTAACATTCTCAGAGGCTGCTTGTACAAAAAACACAAGACAGTTAAAACTGTATTTTTGGATATAAAATGTTGATCATCCTTCTGTTCATTTAGCGTTTGCCTTATACTGCCAATGTTCCCTTTTCTACATCACCTGAAAGAACAGATTTCACCATAATTTAGGGAGTCTTTGCCAAGAAAATCAATAAAGACATATTTGTACAGAGCCTAGAGTGGGCTGGTTTTATCCAGGAATGTGTTGAGTTAATTGAAAAGGTTTTGGTTAAAGTTAGCCAGTCGGAGATCACAGCATTGTAGACAACACATACTGTGAGTATGAACTTCATACAACCTTTCAAATACCTTTGGGAAGGCAGGAAATTGAAATATTGTGCTATATTGGCAACTAAATGGTCATTTATCATCCATGCTAAGTTTGGAGCTCAGAAGAATGATTTGGAAACTCTTGAGGGCCTTTATTAACAATTTCAAAGTTAGACCTGTATATTTAGATTTTCGCAGCATATTTGGGGAAGACTAAGAGATAACATCTGCGTATACTATTAACATGGCCTCTCTAATAACAAGTTCGGACTGTATTCACACCCACAAAAGCTGCATTAAAATACATTAAGCTTGAGACACCAACTGACAAAAGCAAGGAAATTCACAGTTAAAGGGGAAACGTGCCATATGTTCTTCAATACCTAAGAGCAACGGGGTGCATTTGGAAAGTCATTAAAGCGGCACCCAGTTGTGCCTAGGTATTGGAGAACATATGGAATCTTTTCCTCTGCGAGTGTAATTTTCCCTGCTCTCAATGAACGCATGTATCAATCTTCACTTTTTGGTCATATAGGTTTTTGTTTGCTTAATTACCGCAGCGTGTAAAATAAATACCTTCTTATTTTCAAATATCAACACAATCACACAATGGAAACTACTCCTCAGTCATTGCTGCCTGATTATTCCTAGTGATTTGTCTTTCTTTCCCAAGGTGCCTGCACCATCCTCACAGTTCCAGCTGTCCTTTACCTCTTAAGGACTACTTTTCCTTTTCCTACTCCAAGGATGCAGTCACCCATAGTGGCCAACAATTGCATCTTCTATCAGCAATTCAGTGGGTCAGCTGGCAAAAGTCAGAGTTTTGAGAGCCAGAAGAACCCATTCTTCTGGACATTTGCTATTAAGATAGTCTCTTTCTTCTTTATTTGTATTATTATTTTTTTTAACTTTTATTTTAGGCTCAGGGGCACGTGTGCAGGTTTGTTATATAGGTAAACTCATGTCACAGGAGTTTGCTATACAGATTATTTTATCACCCAGGTACAAAGCCTGCTACACAATAGTTATTTTTTCTGCTCCTCTCTCTCCTGCTACCCTCCACCTTCCAGTAGGCCACAGTGTCTGTTGTCCCTTCTATGCATTCATGAGTTCTCATCATTTAGTTCCCACTTATAAGTAAGAACATGTGATATTTGGTCTTCTCTTCCTGCATTAGTTTGCTAAGGATAATAGCCTCCATCTCCACCCATGTTTCCACAAAAGACATGATCTCATTCTTTTTCATGGCTGCATAGTATTCCATGGTGTATATGTATAGTACATGTATAGTATGCATGGCTGCATAGTATTCCATGGCGTATATGAAAGACATTTTCTTTATCCAAGCTGTCACTGATAGTCATTTAGTTTGATTCCATGTCTTTGCTGTTGTGAATAGTGCTGCAATAAACATTTACAGGCATTTGCCTTTATGATAGAATGATTTATATTTCTCTGGGTATATACACAGTAATGGGATTGCTGGGTTGAATGGTAGCTCTGTTTTTAGCTCTTTGAGGAATCACCATACTGATTTCCACAATGGTTGAACCAATTTATACTCCCAAACAATATGTAAGTGTTCACTTGTCTCCACAATCTCACCAGCATCTGTTATTTTTTGACTTTTTAATAATAGCCATTCTGACTGGTGTGAGATGGTATCTCCATTTTTTTTTAATATGTACTTTAAGTTCTAGGGTACATGTGCACAACGTGCAGGTTTGTTACATATGTATACATGTGCCATGTTGGTTTGCTGCACCCATTAACTCGTCATTTACATTAGGTATTTCTCCTAATGCTATCCTGCCCCCTACCCCACAGCAGGCCCCTGTGTGTGATATTTCCCGCCCTGTGTCCAAGTGTTCTCATTGTTCAGTTCCCACCTATGAGTGAGAACATGTGGTGTTTGGTTTTCTGTCCTTGTGAGAGTTTGCTCAGAATGATGGTTTCCAGTTGCATCCATGTCCCTGCAAAGGACATGAACTCATCCTTTTTTATGGCTGCATAGTATTCCATGGTGTGTATATGCCACATTTTCTTAATCCAGTCTATCATTGATGGACATTTGGGTTGGTTCCAAGTCTTTGCTATTGTGAATAGTGCCGCAAAAAACATACATGTGCTTGTGTCTTTATAGTAGCATGATTTATAATCCTTTGGGTATATACCCAGTAATGGGATCACTGGCTCAAATGGTATTTCTAGTTCTAGATCCTTGAGGAATCACCACACTGTCTTCCACAATGGTTGAACTAGTTTACACTCCCACCAACATTGTAAAAGCCTTCCTGTTTCTCCACATCTGTGAGATAGTATCTCATTGTGGTTTTCATGTGCATTTTTCTAATGATCAGGGATGTTGAGCTTTTTTTTTATATGCTTGTTGGCCTCATGTATGTCTTCTTTGGAACAGTGTCTGTTCATGTCCTTTGCTCACTTTTTTATGATATTGTTTGTTTTTCTAAGTTTGTTTAAGTTCCTTACAGATGCTGGATATTAGACATTGTCAGATGCATAGTTTACAAATATTTTCTCACATTCTGTAAGTTGTCTGTTTACTCTGTTAATAGCTTCTTTTGCTGTGTATAAGCTCTTTCGTTTAATTAGGTCCCATTTGTCCATTTTTATTTTTGTTGCAATTGCTTTTGGCGTCTTTGACATGAAATCTTTGCCAGGGTCTATATCCAAAGTGGTATTTCTTAGGTTATTTTCCAGGATTTTTATGATTTTAGGTTTTAAATATGAATCTTTAATTCATCTTGAGTTGATTTTTGTATATGGTATAAGGAAGGGGTCCAGTTTCAATCTTCTGCATAACTGGCTAGCCGGTTATCCCAGCACCATTTATTGAATAGGGAGCCTTTTCACATTGCTTGCTTTTATCAGCTTTGCCAAAGATCAGATGGCTGTAAGTGTGCGGCCTTACTTCTGGAGTTTCTATTCTGTTCCATTGGTCTATGTGCCTGTTTTTGTACCAGTACCATGCTGTTAATTCCTTATATGACAAATGTAGCAATCAGTGTGCTACAAAGAAGTGTTTATCAGTATAACTGAGTCCTCTTTCTGTGACATGCATCCATTCATTTATTCAGTCATTCAGTTGTTGAATGCCTGTCATGTGTAGGCATTAAGAATAAAATGCTGACCTACGCCCTGCTCCCTAGTTGCTCACTGTCTATTGGAATAGACAGAAGAGCAAGCAGGCAATAGTGGTCCAGTGTGATGAGTGCTGTTACAGAGGTCAGCAGAGGGGGCTGATGAAGCACAGAGGAAGGGCACCTAACCCATAGGAGGTGTTCTGGATGAAGAACCCAAGAGTGAGCAATTTTCCTGACACATATCCATTGTAGAGCCCAGCTTATAATTGAATTTATGCAGTACCACCCACAAACTTATTGAGTCCTTACCACATGGTAGACCCTGGACTAGGCACTGAGACTACCGACACAGTTTCTGTCGTTTTTAAGCAGGGGAGTGACAGAAACAGCTCGGCCCAATCATTAAAGATGAGGAGGACAGAAGAGACAAAGATACAGGGCCAGATCATGAAAGCCATCTTTTATACTACAGCAATTGAGGAATTACAGAAGACTTATAATACGGAGTGTGATGTGATCAAATTAATGTTTTAGAAAAATCACCTTGGCACCGTCAAAGAAGAGATTCTGGAAGGAGTCAAGAGAGTCAGGGAGACTAGTTAGGAGGCTGATGAAAGATACTGAGCCTCACAGCAAGAAGAATGCAGCTGAAATAGAAGGGCAGGGAAAAATTCAAATAATATTTAGAAGATAGCAGAACTTGGTGGTTGATTGGACCTGCAGACTGAAAAAAAAAAAAAATGATGTATCTGTGGGATGTGGAATCCACACAGACTGACTGAATGTTAGAGGAGAACTTGGAGATTATCCAGTTAAGTGCTCTTGTTTCACCTGTAAGGAAACTGGAGGTCCAGAAGTTGACTAACTTGGATCAAATCAATCAGTCTATTTTGTTGATGCTGCAGTGCCTAGGACCAAGATCCTCTAGTTCACAAAGAAAGTTTTGCAATAACCTTAACTTGGCATCTGGATTGATATAAAAGTATTATTTATACTTTGAAGCTCCCAAAGCTGAAAACTAATATCAAATTATTTGAACTTTCTCCATACTTTCTTAGCTTTTTTTCTTCCACCATATTTGATCTGAACTCTCTGCTCTCTACAAAGTGTGGCTGTATTATGACCTTATGACGCTGCAACTGTGAAACACAAATGTTGTTGTTGTTGTTGTTGTTGTTTCAGACAGAGTCTCACTCTGTCACCCAGGCTGGAATGCATAGCATGATCTCAGCTCACTGCAACCTCAGCCTTCAGGGTTCAAGTAATTCTCCTGCCTCAGTCTCCCTAGTAGCTGGGATTACAGGCGTGAGCTACCACGCCCAGATAATTTTTCTATTCTTTGTAGAGACAGCATTTCACCACGTTGGCCAGGCTGATCTTGAACTCCTGACTGCAAGTGATCCACCCGCCTTGGCCTCTCAAAGTGCTGGGATTACAGGTGTGAGCCACCATGCCCGGCCGAAACACAAAAGTTTTATGTAAATGCTTATTTTGTGATTAAAATTTGTGCAGGAGTGTAGTACAGATACTGCAAAATAGACAGTAATGAATTGAGGCACATCCTTGGCAAGTCGTCTTTCCCTCCTTGGGACTCAATTTCTAACTTGTAAAATAAGAAAAATAAGATTTGTTAACTATAGCAGTAAATATTGTTTGAAGGCAATGAATTTTGAAATATACCAAATTAAAACATGTTTGTGGATCAAGTGTAAAGTTGTTATGTTACTTTCCCCTGCCCTTAAACACTGCTACTGGGGTTCTGGATCATTAATGATAAGATCAACTCAGAAGAAGCTTGAGTGATAAATTAACAATAAATTTGAGTCAATGCATCTCCTTCCAGATATAGTTTCAACATTCTTCATCAAACGAACACCTTAAGGGTTTTCTCCACATGCCTTTTCCAATGTCTTCTCAAATACAGTTGCATCATCTAATGCACTAGCACTTTGAGATAGTACACACGCTCAACCACACACATAGGGGCTACTAATCCCAAGATACTCTGAATCTCTCTCTTCAATTAAAAAAATCTTACTTGATAAACAAAGGGTTTATTCTTCTTAACATTCTCCATATTGGGTCTCTGAAAACCATTGGCTCCCTAGTAGGCAGTGTAGTGCATCAAACTTATGCTATAAAATGTGGTCAATATTTTGTTGACCACATTTGAAGACACATTTGAAGACCACAGTTGAAGAGAAACACTTGGCATGGTTGCGTGCACCTGTACTCCCACTACTCAGGAGGCTGAGGCAGAAGGATTACTTGAGTCCAGAAGTTCCAGTCTGGCCTGGGTGACATAGCGAGACCCCAGTTCAAAAAAAATTTGAAGAGAAAAGATGTATTTATATAATGGAATAATGTATTAGTTCTTTTTCATGCTGCTGATAAAGACATACCCAAAAGTGGGTAATTTATAAAGAAAAAGAGCCTTAATGGACTCAGTTCCAAGTGACTGGGGAGGCCTCACAATCATGACAGAAGGCGAAAGACATGTCTTACATGGTGGCAGGCAAGAGAGAATGAGAACCAAAAGAAAAGGGAAACCCCTTATCAGACCATTAGATCTAGTGAGACTTATTCAGTACCATGAGAACAGTATGGGGAAAACTGCCCCCATGATTCAATTATCTCCCACTGAGTCCCTCCTGCAACATGTGGGAATTATGGGAGCTACCATTCAAGATGAGATTTGGGTGGGGACACAGCCAAAGCAGATCAGATATATGCACATGTTGAAAGAATGTATATTTCATTCTCCATAAGTATTTTTCTTACCCATTGAACCAATGACATTCATTGTTTAGGGTGAGAGACATGGCAGGGTAAGGAGAGGGAGTGCTCCTGGTACAACTTAGAACAAAGAAATAATCAGTCAGCTTGGATTTCAAACTACATTTTTCTAATTCCATAACAAGACAATGATCTTAAAAGCCGGGTTCAGCTGAGAAACTGAAGGATTTCTAAATCTCTGTTTAAATCCCATTATATAGCAAAAGTTAAACTTGGAGGTCTGAGAATAAAGATTTATTATTGGCCACAATGTAAAAGAGCATGAAGGATATGTCACAAAAAGAATTTGTCACTCGGCCGGGCGCAGTGGCTCAAGCCTGTAATCCCAGCACTTTGGGAGGCCGAGACGGGTGGATCACGAGGTCAGGAGATCGAGACCATCCTGGCTAACATGGTGAAACCCCGTCTCTACTAAAAAATACAAAAAAACTAGCCGGGCGAGGTGGCGGGCGCCTGTAGTCCCAGCTACTCGGGAGGCTGAGGCAGGAGAATGGCATAAACCCGGGAGGCAGAGCTTGCAGTGAGCTGAGATCCGGCCACTGCACTCCAGCCTGGGTGACAGAGCGAGACTCCGTCTCAAAAAAAAAAAAAAAAAAAAATTTGTCACTCAAAAAGGGAAAACCTCTTCCTGTGTTGAGAGGAAGAGTTGGTGGATGAATACATTTTGAACAGCTGAGACAAAGGAGAAGATGCCTCACCCCTGAGGTCAAACAACAAAACAACTAGATATACTGAGAGAATCCAGAACATACTGGGTGATGGTCTACTTTCATGGCCGTGTTATAAAATGGAAAGAGTAATTATGATATACAGGAAACATGAAGTGAGGTAGCATCAGCAGGAAAGGCACCTGTGTGAATGGATCTGAGATAGCACTTCCAATGGCCCACACAGTCTGTGAGTAGCAGAGGAAGGGATAAACTGAGAGAACTAATGAATGGGAAGAAGTCTGGTGCAGGATGAAGAGGTAAAGAGACCTCAAGAGCAAAGAAGCCCTGGATCATTGCAGTGGATACTACAGGCAAACAGGCATACCACAGCAGACATTAACACTGGATAGATGTGCCGTAACCTAGCAGGATGAGGAATATTCCAGGAGAAACCAACAAACCTTTTCTGTCCCGCTGCTGCCGCCACTATGCATAGGCCTTCCTCTGCATACAGATATTATTTTGGGGAAAAAGGAAAGCGAAAACCCCTTGAAACAGCCTTGAGAAAGAGTTTGAACTTTGAACAAAATGACTACCTAAGAGAGAGTTTTCAGACTGAGTTGCATTCAGATGTCTGTTTAAGCTTCTTACCATCAAGATTAGAGATGCCAGAATGAGATAAGGTAGAGTTTAGATAATACCAAATGTGACATAAGAGACCCATTTGTTTTCTCAACTTCAATGCTGCTATATTGACTTGTCGAAGTAAGGATTAATTTTCCTTCTATGACAAAAGTACTACCAGTTCCCCAAGTGAAGACAGGATCCTCAAGGTTTTGCAAAGCATCTTCAGCAGGAAGTAGAACTCATGGGGAGACTAGAACTTGTGTTTCCTTAATCCAAATTTAGGGATATTTCTTCCTTTCCTCACCAACAGAATTATGAAAAACAGGTTTGAATGCAGATAGCATAAGGAATAATTTGCTTGCCATTAAAACATTCATGTTGAGTTTCAGTCTTGATCAAATCCACTGACTCTACTCTTCTTTCATAATAAAAATAGATTTGATAACCAGCTAGGTTAAAAAGGCCAAACCAGTTTGTCTATTGGCTGATGGTAGCAAGTAGTACAGTTCCCCACTAACTGCTGTGCTGATTGACAGGGACCTCTAAAACAATAGAAGAGTATGCCAAACAACTCCCTTTTGAATTTAACTCAAAACTCCAGAATGGCTTTCATGAGGCCATGGTTGACTGGTGTCTTCTTTGATGTGATAAAATTTCAGTCATTTTCAGTTGCAGTTGTAATTACTATGTATGGGAGGGGTTAGGGGCTGACTATCCAGTATTATTTTATTCTTTCAATTCAGTAATAATATAATAACTTAGAGACTTAACAGCTCAGTGAAAGAATGGTACATAGTGGCCTATTGAGAAACCTCAGTCTAGTATTTTGCTTTTGACAGAACGTTCTTTCAGACGTTACTTCTGGGGGTTAAAAAAAAAACTCTGGATTATTTGCATAAGAATATATTGTATTGTAATGTGTCTAGCATTTCCATGGTGGAAAATTCAAGAAAGGGAACAGTATATTACCATTACAAACAATGATATTTGGAATTAGAACAGAAAGCCCTCAGTCATTTTTCAACCTGCCAAACAAATCAATGCCAAGAGAAAACTGTGTATGTGTGTGTGTGTGTGCACGCTCACTTATGCACAAGCCTATGGGCTGATGAGAGCGTCTAACAAAGATATGGATTTATAATTTGCTACCACCAAAGGAAGCACTTTAAATGGCACTAAGTTAGCGAGGGAGCAGTGGTAGAAGGCAAGGGTCATAAACTTCAGCACAAGTGTAGGGAATGTTTCACGTTTGTGTACATTTTTCAATCTTAAAACAGATTTACTCAGGATTTAAGACTTTATTAAGGTCAAAAGGATTACATTAAGTTCATAGACACGTTTGTTATATTAATTGAGTCATAAGTTCTGGCCGTCTGCAAACACATTTGAAAACAGGCATCAGCTGGTTTCCATTGCCATAATAGATCAGAAAATCTGCCAGTAAGTCTGTTTGCAGCTCTTAAAAGTTGTTGAACAAAAATGTGTTTTGAACTATCGACAATTACCTGAGAAAACAACTGGATTCTGTAAGTGGATTTGTTTATATTCCCAATATACTCTCCCTCACCCCACTTCCTCCGTTCTTATCATGGACTTCCCTTAGCCCCAAGCATCCCACTCCAGGGCTTCAGAGATGATCGTTGCCTGAAAATATTTCCATTTCCTCCCTCATTAAGATGGAATATCAAGAAGAATGTTAACTGATCTTTTTAAAAATAACTTAATATTAATAGAGGGGGAAACAGTGTATCTAGAATAGGGAGACAGAGTTGGGTTTTTATTAAATTGTATGCAAAAGAACATGTATGTAAAGAATATGTATAAAATATATTTAAGTTATCATAGATTAAAAAAATTACCATTACATTGGCAGCCCCATTAGCCCCTCCACAACTCTACATCCTTCCCTCTGCACCCAGGGGTACTGTCCTGAATTTGTGTTTATTACCCATTTGCTCTTTTCTATAGTGTTTACTATATACATTTGTATCTCCTAACAATACATTGCTGAATTTTGCATATTTTGAGCTCTATAAAATAAAATAATTCTTAATGTATCCTGCATTTTTTAATATTATTCTTCCAAGGTCCATCTATGTTGTAGCATGTAACTTGAATTGAACTACTTGATATGGTTTAGGTCTGTGTCTCCGCCCAAATCTCATGTCAAATTGTAATCCCCAATGTTGCAGACAGGGCTTGGTAGGAGGTGATTGGATCATAGGGGTGGATTTCCCCTTTGGAACTGTTCTCCTGATAGTGAGAGAGTTCTTGCAAGATCTGGTTGTTTAAAAGTGTGTAGTGACTCGCCCCCTCTCTGCCTCCTGCTCCAGCCATATAAGATGTGCCTGCTTCCCCTTTGCCTTCTGCTATAATTGTAAGCTTCCTGAGGACTCCCAGCCATGTTTACTGTGCAGCGTGTGGAACTGTGAGCCAATTTAACATCCTTTATAAATTACCCAGTCTCAGGTATTTCTTTATACCTGTGTGAGAACAGACTAATACACTACTTTCATTGAAGCACAGTATTCTATTCATGTATATACCAAAATGTATTCATATTCATACAGTCTCTACATATCCTTAGATATTTATGTCACTCGATTTTATTCTCACAGTACAATAGTGCCATTATAAATATTTTTGTACGTCTCACAGTATAAAAGTGGCCAAATTTAGGGTGAATTCCCAGGAAAGAAAATACACATTTTCCACTTTACTAGATAATGCCAAATTGCAGTTGATGCATATCTTCAGGAAGACTTGTTACTCATTCTGCTAGTCTGATAGCTGTGGAATACTTACCTCATTGTGATTTCAATTTACACCTCTCTGATGATTAACGAATTAGCCATTCACATTTACTCTGCTGGTATGTAGAAATTCAACTTCTATATTACCTTTATATCCAAACACCTTGGTCAGACACTCTTATTAATCCTAGTAACTTATCTGTACACTTTTTAATTTTTCTGTGTACACCATCATATGATTTGTGAATAACAATATTTTTATTTCTTCTTTTGAAATACTCAAACTATTTTTCTTTCTTTTCTTATTTAACTGGCTGTGATTGCCAGCTCAATGTTGAGTAGAAACTGTGATAGCAGACAACCTTGCCTTTTTCACAAATGTAAATTTAATACTTTCAAAATTTTACCATAAATATGATGCGTGGGCCGGGCGCGGTGGCTCAAGCCTGTAATCCCAGCACTTTGGGAGGCCGAGACGGGCGGATCCCGAGGTCAGGAGATCGAGACCATCCTGGCTAACATGGTGAAACCCCGTCTCTACTAAAAAATACAAAAAACTAGCTGGGCGAGGTGGCAGGCGCCTGTAGTCCCAGCTTACTCGGGAGGCTGAGGCAGGAGAATGGCGTAAACCCGGGAGGCAGAGCTTGCAGTGAGCTGAGATCCGGCCACTGCACTCCAGCCTGGGCGACAGAGCGAGGCCCCCGTCCCAAAAAAAAAAAAAAAAAAAATGATGCGTGTAGTATGTTTTTTCTCATTCAACAGGTTTAGATGTCCTCTTTTTTTCCTTGTTTACTAAGAGTTTTAGCATGAATAGATGTTTAATTTTATCAAACGGTCTTTCTGATTATATTGAAATAATCATACTGTTTTTTCTTTAATTACATAAAGTGGGGAATTTCACTAATTGATCTTAAAAATTTAAACCATTCCTGTATTCTGGAAATAAATCAACTTTGTAATGATGTATTATCCTTTCATGCACTGCTAGATTTGGTTTAATATTTTGTTTAAAATTTTTGAATTCTATATTCATAATAAAATTGGCTTGTAATTTTCTTATCTCTGTTCTTGTTTGTTATCAACATTATGCTAGTATTGTGAAATGAGTTTGTTAGTGTTCCTTCTTTTTCTGAAATCTGAAATAATCTGTGTAAAATCTGAATTATTTGTTACTTGAATGTTTGTTAAAACTCAATATAAATTTTTCCACTTCATCTGCATGTTTTATTAACTTAAGGTTATTCAATATTTATATTTTATGAATTTGTTAATTTCTGAAACATTCATAATTATTCTCTTTTTTATTCCTGATATATTTCTTACTTACATCTTTTTTTCTTGATCATTCTTGCCAAAGGTTTGCCAATTTCATCAGTCTTTTCAAGGTACCAATTTTTGGCTTTATTGATTGCTTCTAGTAAATGTTTACTTTCTATTTTATTGGTTTCCACTCTTATCTTTAGTCTTTCATTCATTCCACTTTCTTTGGATTTAGCCTGTCATTCTTTTTCTAATTTCTTAAGTTGGATGCTTAGCTCACAAATATTTAGTCTACACTGATATAAGCATTTAAGATTACAAATTTCCCTCTAAGCACTATTTTAGCTGTAATTCCTGAGTTTTTATACATATTCCAGTAATTTTAGTGCTAAATATGTTATACTTAGTTTAATATTTGCTTTTGTGATTCATAAGTTCATTATAAAGAATTATTTCCTAATTTTCAAACACATAATTTTCTACATATGTGTGTGTGTGTGTGTGTGTGTGTGTGTGTGTGTATATATATATATCTTTAGCTTAACTCCAGTGTAATCAGAGAAGTACAAAATGGGATTATTTCCTGATTTTAAATCACACTTCATCCCTAAGGTGCTCTGAGTTGAATAGAACATTATTGTTTTGACACATGCATTTATACTTTCTGTTCAGAACAGTATCTTCTCACTGTCAGAGGAAAGACAAAAAGAGATTTTGGAAGAAAAACAAATAATGTTTTTGAAATGTACTAGTCCTTTTCAAAAACAAAAATGGATGTGCTGAGAACATATAATTTTTTATTGTGGTGAAAAATATAGCATAAAATTTATAATCTTAGCCATTTTTAAATGTAAAGTTCCATAGTGATAAGTACATTCTCATTATTGTAAAACTATCTCCAGAATTTTTTCATCTTGCAAATCTGAAACTCTATGCCTACTGAATAACAATTACCCCTTTGGCCCCCTCCCCCAGTCCCTGGCAAGCACCATTTTATTTTTTGTTTCTATAATTCTGACTACTTTAGATATCTCATATAAGTGAAATCATACAGTATTTGTCCTTTTGTGACTAGCTTATTTCACTTAACATAATGTACTCAACATTTATCCATACTGTAGTATGTGACACCATTTCCTTCCTTTTTAAAATTAAATAATATTCCATTGTATGCATATACCACACTTTGTTAATCCATTCATCCATCCATGGACATCTAGATTTTTTCCAACATTTGGCTATTGTGAATAACACTGTTATGAACATAGGTGTACAACTATCTCTTTGAGATCTTGCTTTCAATTTTTTTTCTGGATATGTACCCAGAAATGAGATTGCTGAATCATATGGTAATTCTGTTTTTAATTTTTTGAGCAACCACCATACTACTTTCTATAGCAGCTGCACCATGTTACAATATATAAATGATTTAAAATGAGAAAACAATGCTTAGAAGTTTATATGTGGGGTTTTGGTAAACTAGATATTTTGGGATCCTAAGAGTGATTTAAAATAGTCCATTAAAGATGAGTTAAGTTTGCTTTTCACTGGCATTAAAACAACTGATTGATTATTTTAAAAGAAGCCAACCATTTTGCTTCACAAGTTGCCACTGTGGCATTGAGAAGTCATGGCCTCTGTCTGCAAATAATGTTTTATGGTTTTTCCTCCATGATAAAATTAGCACTTGGCTAACATATTCTTATAGATGTCCTTGTATCTTCTGCCTTATGTTTGGTTTTTCACGGCACTGTCCACTTTAGGGGTAGTTTGGCTGTTATTTGTTAGTATCTTTGAGCACTTACTATAATGCCCAACACTGTGCTAAGGGATTTAACTATATTCTCATGTTATCCCTCAGAGGCAAATACCATTACTAGTCTCAGTTTTTTTCAAATAAGGAAACAAGCTGTTAAAGCTGAATGACTGTATTTCATTGATAATAAGATACACAGTTTACGTTTCCAAAGTCAGTATGTATCTTGTAATCAATGACATCTTACAATCACTATTGCCCAGATGATAGCCTGGCATAGTAGCTATTACTTGCGTGTGTGCACACTTGGTCATAGTTGTTGATATTGTTGTCACTTCCTTTGCATTTATATACATTAGTACCAAACATGGTGAGTTTTATTTCCATTTTAAATGTTTTCAAGAGTATTCACTCCGAATTGACATTGAAAGGAAAAGGTACTGTGTATGCTGAAAAGCACTGAAAACACAGTAGCAGGGTAGCAATTGGGTATTCATGAAACAAACATATATCGTTGGAGGAATGCATGCAAGTCCTTATTTTCTTGTAAAGTGACAATTAAGTGATTTGCAAGACCTAAGAAAGAAAGATGTCAACAAAAAGAAAGCTTTGTTATGTTGTGTTAACTTATGTATCCAAAAGAACTGCCAAACAAAGTGACTGAAGACAGGAGAAATTGTCAAATCTCACTATATATATGCAAAAAATTTCAAGGCTTGTAATGAGAGGTCTGTGTAGCCAACTTGCACATTGCACAGCAATATTGCTAAAAAGCATATCACTGTTTCATTGGAATTGTTTTTCTTTCTTAGTGGTCATAAGAAATGGCCATAAAATAATAATGCATAAGAAGTGGCCATAAAATAATAATGCATCATGCAATTGATGACATCTTAGATTTGATGGCATTGAGTATTTTGCTCAAGGTCACGCAGCTAATAAGCAAAAGAGTTGAGGCTTGTATACCAAGTCTGGGTTCCTAACCAGAAGGCTTTAGTGGACCTTGTTTTATTTCATAACTTCTTTTCTACTCTTTAACAAGCCTATAATCACTTTTTAAATGAAACATTACTTAATGTTTTATACTTTTTGATAATTTCATGACTATTTTGGGGATACGTGTAGACTCCTTGGGAGTAGCTTCCAAAATAGAGTCTGGAATCACCAAAGTTAAGGAAAACAACAATATAATTAGAAAAGCAGCTAACAGTGGCTCTCAAACAAAGCAAAAACAGATCCTGTCTGCATTAAGCCCCCCTCAAAATGGCAGTGAATGTTTAGTGTACTCTATCACTTGGGAATATCAAATGGGAGCACAAATCTTAGAATCAGTGGAGTCAAGGTCTTGGCTCTGTAGTCATATTTTATAACCCTTTCATGTTTACATGACTCTTCCTGTGCTTTCATAACCTATTGCTTTAAGGAGCTTAAGAGAAAAAAAAAAAAAAAAAAAACAACAAATCATGATTACCTCATAGAGGTAATCATGGCCATAACAATAATAAATAATTATATAGTGCCTGATTGTTTGTTATACTACTGCAATTATATTTCATTTGGTCCTTGTAGCCTCATCTTATAGTGGTTAAGAACAAAGTGCATTGGAAATCTTCACACCATTATCTGGGTTCAAGTCTCAGCTGAACCATGAGTTGAGTTACCAGCTAGGTGACTTTGGGCAAACCACTTCATTTGTATGAGTCTCATTTTTCTCACTTGTAAAATTAGCATCTAATAATACATGCCTTAAGAGCTATTATGAGAATGAAACAAGATAATGCATGTAAAGCAATTCAGCATGGTGCCTGCTATTTAAAGCCTTAGTAAATATAAGCTGCCATTATTAGTAGTAAAAACAACTCTGTGCATAACTAAACAATTTTACAAATTAGGAAACTAAGGCTCAGAGAAGTTAAATCAATCTTCATGACCACACAGCTAGTAAGTAGCAGAGCTGGTACACAAATCGAAAGCTGCACTTGTATTGGATGCAGGTAAAACATGCAATAGAGAACTTCTCGAGGTCTGTGCCAACTCTGTAATGACCATTCTTTTATGATTTCCACGTAACTTGACAAATTGTTGCAAGAGCTATAAAATCTTGAAAATGATTTTTCCCTTCTCTCATAAAGACTGCTAATGGATGGAGATGGAAATAAAAATTGAGTTGTCTTTGTTGACCAGTCATAGTATATATGGTTATCAAAATGCCCTAGGCCATCTTCTATTATAACCAAAATTTCTTTATTACAAAAAAGAAACTAAATCCTAGCAACTTCATCACAAATTCAAGAAATATTTAAAATAGTTTTTTTTTTTTTTAACAAAAAAGAATATGGACAGGGTGTTGGAAGCTTAATGTAAAGGATTTGACCTGTACTAAAACCTCCTTGAATTTCCTGTTACTCTAACCCATGGTGATTATTCGAATTTGCGTGCAAGCTCTTCATCTGCATAATTAGTTCCAGTACTTTACAGAAGCAGATTGAGACCTAATCAAGGAGGTCAAGAGTTGGACAAGCGTGAGCTCCAGAGGAAAGGATGCTGTGTTAACCCCTGCTCTTAGATACATCTTTGTGTTCAGGAGCCACGTACCTGGGAACAAAGGGATGGCCCAGGGATACAGAGAGAAGATGGAGAGAAAAAGCTCTGGACAGACAGTCTTATAGATGTCTATAGCTGTAAGCACAGCAGCAGAGGGTGGGAAAATGGACTGAAACCCCAGACCAAATCAGGAGGGTGCTCAGCAAAGGCTGCTGTGCCTGCAAGAATCCAACAGCTAAGGGAAGACCCAAAGTCGTTACCTAGGAAGAGTGCCAATAGAGAGCACAAAGCAGACCAAACCAGAGAAAAAAAGACTACACAAAAAGCAAGGAGATCACAGCAGTGGCACCAAAAGATCTTAGCACAGACTACTGAAACAACCACACCACTGGGGTGGGTAAGCCTCTCAAAGAGAGAAGCACATCCCACAAAGAGCAGGTAGGCAGATCCTCCCTAGCCTAGTAGCCAAGCCAACTCAAAGCAGTCAGCTGAAGCAAAGAAACTACCTTTGAACGTTGTGCTTGAATCCTCATCAGTAGATAGACTGTCCTGGAACAGTGGACCTAATCCTTTCCAGTGGAAAATTGGGTCCTGGGAAAGTTGGGAAAACTATGTATTTGGGAGAGCTGTAGCCATGGAGTAAGCTCTCCAGCAGGGTAAGCATCCTGAAGGAGACCTGGGAACTGTTCAGGAGCTGCTGAAGACCTCACGGCTGCTATCAAGAGCCTACCAAAGAGATCAGGGAGCATATTTCTTGTTGGAGCATATTTCTTTATATGAAAAGGTTTCTGGTTGGAGCCTCAGGCTAGGATGCATCAAAGACTGAGAGTGACGACTACAGCAGATCATCTTCAGCCCAAAAAGTACTAGGGAGTACTTGCTAACACCACGTCAAATAAGTGGGTTGGCGCTTATTTTTTTGCCCCGGTAAATTTAGCATCCTAAAAGATAAGAGCATACATGTATTGTAAGAAGTAACTATACTTTTATTCAGATATACATATCCTGCTCTTTCTCAAACCTTTATTCTAATTTAGAGTTTGTAAAATCCCTTATTTAAAATATATAAAATGATTTTATACACAGTACATACCATCTTATAGCATCCTCATCTTTAGGTTACAAATGCACCAAGTGCATTAGAAATCATCACACCCTGGCCGGGAGCAGTGGCTCAAGCCTGTAATCCCAGCACTTTAGGAGGCCAAGACAGGCAAATCGCCTGAGGTTAGGAGTTTGAAGACCAGCCTGGCCAACATGACAAAACCCTGTCTCTACTAAAAATACAAAAACTAGCCAGGTGTGGTGGTGCACGCCTGTAATCCCAGTTACTCAGGAGGCTGAGGCAGAAGAATTGCTTGAATCCGGGAGGTGGAGGTTGCAGTGAGCCAAGATCGTGCCATTACATTCCAGCCTTGGTGACAAGAGCGAGACTCTGTCTCAAAAAAAAAAAAAAAAAAAAATCATCACACTGTCAGAAATGAATTCACTAAATGTCGGCTTTTTGAAACGTCCTAAGTAAACTTCATTGTACATTTTGTTACACTGATTTATAATCCATAACCTATTGCTTCTGTGGAGAAAAAAGACATCAAGCCCATGAGTACATAGATATACATACACATACATGTGCATACTCAGACACTTACACACATTTGCACAATCACACACATCCACACACCACCCACACAGTCTCATTCACATACACACACACTTATATACACACTGTCATACACATGGACACACATTGATAAAACTTCTGCATGCTCACACACACGTGTACATTCATACTTAAAACATATATGTACACATTTAAACACACTCAAAAATACACATACATACATATCAAGTAACTGATATGCATAAATGAGCCACTCTTATTGAATCCACACAACATTATGAGTTAAGTATTGCTAATTCCATTGCACAGATGAGGAAATTGAAGCTCAGAGAAAGTAAAATAACTTGTTCAAATTCATGAACTTAGTAAATGGAAGGGTGTGTCTGATTTAGAAGTGTGTACAGCTGTTTATAGGAATTGAAACAAAGCAATTTACTGTGCGTGGGACGTCTTAAGGATTTCTCTAATTAGACCATCATTTTAGTTAACATAACTCAACACATTTCTTTGAAATACTTTCCCTTAATTTTTCACTTAATTTTTGAGCTGTGCATATTTTGTGGGAAATTTAATCCACATGCTTGTGATTCATTTACACTAAAATGCTCCAAGTATTATTTCTTAAGAAGTATTTGATGTCAAAAGAAGTCTTTTGATATTTTCAGTGAGATTTTTCAAGCTCTATATTTTATTAAAAACAGGCAAAACCATTGTCCCCAGCTTAGAGAAATTTGGAGTTACGTCTGAGATTTTTTTTGTTTTGTTTTGTCACGTTGAAGATCACTTGCTATGTATACTCAGTTATCTGAATAAAAACTAATTTGTTCTTGTAAGTCCTTATTGTTTTGGGTGCTGCTGTTTTAGCCAGTGACACACTTAATTACCTTAAAGATAATTCCGTGCTAATTTATTTGTTTTCTGCAAAGCTAACTATACTAACAAAATAAATTTAAACAATTGGAATATTCCAAAGGAAGTTGTAAGAATATTAATAACTTTACCACTTTAGTGATAAGTCCTTAGAAAATATAAGTGGAGTTCACACAGGATAGTGAAGAGATTTTGAGTCGAGATGTGAGAGAAAATGTGAATTCTAGTAAGATATGGATGTTTTGTTTCAAAGTCAAATCTTACCAAAAATCAAAGATGAGCTCTAAGCAAATCACTACCGACCTTCTGAGGACGAACGGGTACTAATTAATCATCTGAAATAATTTTTAACAGCCTTGTTTCCTCTGTGTTTTTCCCTTGATGAAAAAGTTTTAAGATATAAAATAAAATAAAGACCAACACATCAGAAGCATGTTTCACTCTGAGAAGTAGTTGAGTTAGCTGACTTATAACAGGAACAGAGCAGCTGATAACATCTCCTGAACCTGTGGACAAAGAATTTATAGATCCTCTCATGGGTGTGGTTCTGAGGTGGAATACTGAATTTGATACTCAGACAGTGGAATTCCTTCAGCAAGGCTGCCTTAGCATGGAATGGAGAAGTAGTAACAAAACTAACGTTTGCAAACTGTAAGTCTCATAACCACAACTCTATGAAACAGATATTTATTATTGTTTTCATTGCTATCATTACAATTATTATTGATATCATCCCTGTTTGAAAGATGAGCAACCTGAGGTTCATAGTTGCTCAAAGCTATCATAGTTAGGAGGGCACAGAAAAGATGGCTGGTGGCCAAAATGTAAATCTCCATGGAGAGTCATCTAACCCCACGCAGAATGGAGACTGAAGGCAAAAGCAAGACGTTTCTGAAGTGAGGAACAAAAGGAAGTAAGATAAAAGCCGACCTCTGGGTCAACAAACCTGAATCTTCCTATCACAGCCTTGACTGTGCCCCCTCAGCCTGATGCCCTACTTCAGCCTAACCTATGAAGAACCTTTTGCAGGATCTCTTTCTTGATACCTCTCCCTGTCTCCCTCTTCCCTTCCTCTGCCCCCTCCTTTCCCTTTCAATCTCTCTCCCTCTCTCTCTTCCTTCCTTTCTTCTCTTCTCCTCTCATCTCTTCTCTTCTATCTCTCTCATTTCTTCTCTTCTCTCTCTCTCATTCTCTCTCTCTCTCTCATTGCAAACAGGCAGCTCATAAGGGAAATAGTTGTTACTTTCTTGGCTTTCAGGTTAGGTTTCAGGTTAGGCTAACGGTATGTCAAATGTTCAGATGCTTAGATGTCCTTATAGTGGGTTCAAATATGGCACCCTCATTCATAGAATCACAAAGAATAAATATGGACAAAATACAGGATTACGGGTTCTGGTTCTGTTTCATATTGACTGTGTACTCTTAGGGAAATTTCCCAGCCTCTCTGAGACTCAGTTTCCTCTGAAAAATGATAATACTATCTTCCAAGACTCTCATGAGGATTAAATTCACACATGTAAAAGTATCTACTATAGTGTGTCTGCAGAATCAGTACTCATGTAAAGGGTTTGGGGCATGGAATTTGCCTCAATAATCATGTCAAACGCAATATTGGGGCTTGGAGTCCATCACAATCAAATCTACCTCATACAATGTGGCTTTTTGACAGTTTGTAAGGATTTATTTATTCTGGGGTGTGGTCCTAAATGTTGCTGGTACAGCAGATGAAGGGGCACTCCCTGACTTCCTTGAGCTCCGGGCAGTAAGAAAAACGTGTCCTATACTGCCAAGCAAGCTTCACCCTGTCCCATTGGTCACCAGCACTGTCCCCCAACACACACACACACACACACACACACACACTTTAGCATGCAATTGCCTACCCCAACAGTACTTACCCCCAAAAAACTGAGGCAGAACTGTGAAGTGGGAATCCTTACTTCGTAGGGCTGATGGGAAATTTAAAGGTCATGAATATAAAATGCTTAGCGCAAATGTGGAACTCTTAAGTGGTAGCTATTAGTATTGGTGTTTGTTGTCATTTAGGAAGACTGTGGGGATGTTTTAGCTTCTGAACCTGACCAGGACCTGAACTTTATCAGAAGTTCTGGGCTATTTTGATTTTCATTTAATTACCTTCACCAAAAGAAAAGGAAGATATAAGTATTGTAAGGCCCTAAAGGACCAGAATCATATATTTTGTTTAATATTATTTTTAAAGACAGAGTCTCGCTCTGTTGCCCAGGCTGGAGTGCAGTGGCATAATCTTGGCTTACTGCAACCTCTGTCTCTCAGGTTCAAGTGATCCTCCTACCTCAACCTCCTGAGTACCTGGGATTACAGGTGCGTACCACCATACCTGGCTAATTTTTGTATTTTTAGTAAAGACGAGATTTCACCATGTTGGCCAGGCTGGTCTCAAACTCCTGACCTCAAATGATCCACCCTTCTCAGCCTCCAAAAGTGTTGGGATTGCAGGTGTGAGCCACAGCACCCGGCCCAGAATCATATATTTTAGCACTGTATGACCCCTCTCCCTTTGGTACGTGACCCAGGACATTGAGCAAAGTAGAAACTTAGTACTGTTTAAATAATAAATTAATGGACAATGAATGAATGATGCATGTTTGGATGTTTCTTTTTCTATTTTTTTTAAACAGAGTCTTACTCTGTCACCCAAGCTGGAGTGCAGTGGCGTGATCTCAGCTCACTGCAACCTCCGTCTCCTGGGTTCAAGCAATTCTCCTACCTCAGCCTCCTGAGTAGCTGGGACAACAGGTACGCGCCACCACACCCAGCTAATTTTTAAAATTATTATTATTTTTAATAGAGACGAGGTTTCACTATGTTGGCGAGGATGGTCTCGAACTCCTGACCTCAGATGATCCACCTGCCTCGGCCTCCCAAAGTGCTGAGATTATAGGCATGAGCCACCACACCTCGCCTGGATGTTTCTCAGAACCTCTCTGTCAAAGCTTCTGGTCAACAGTAATGGTTTTCTGGTGTGTGCTAGTATTTCTACAACCCTGGGTTATAATAAGGATTGCTTAACAAATGTTAGCAGAATGTTCCGCAAGGCCTCCAGTCCTTTCAGGGACAGATATTTGCCCAGTTCAGCCACATTTACCCATTCCTGCAGTTCAACTCTCGCTAGCCCTAAACCTACAATGCTTCCCTTTCCTTTCACTCATCTCCTTCAGCAGAAATCTTACCCTTTAAGGCTCAGCACAAATACCACTTCTTGCATGAAGCCTTCTTTGATCTTTCCATCTGGAAATGATCGCACTCTCCTTTGAACACCATTGCCCTTTGTACTTCCCTGTTGGCACTTCTCCCATTCCCCCTTATATTAGAATCATAATCCTGCCTCAGCTCCCCTACTAGTCTGTAAACTCTTTGAGGGCACAGAGCAGATTTTATACACTTTTAGTTTCCCCAACAGTGCCTAGCACTGCCTAGCTCACTGATGCTCAGTATGCACTCATATGAATGAGTGAATCCAAGCTAGGTGCTATAGTACATGACGTGACAAAGGTTGGCAAACCAATAGAACATGTGGCTTGACATGAAATACCTGAAAGGATAAAGCTGTATAATAAAAGTAAGCATGGTTCACGACCATGTTTCTCTGTCAGAAATGTCATTATTAGCCCAAACACTGCCTAAGGCAGGATATCAGCTAAAGGGGATCTGCTAGAAAAAAAAATATATATATATAGTGCTTTTTACTAAACCTCAAATAAAATCACATACATTTATAAAAGTAATTAATTTCCTGCCGACTTTTTAAATAATTGTATCAGCATTTCAGTGGATGCCATTTAAGAGACTCAAACTGCTCAATTTCAGCCTTGACAGAATTCATCCATCACCTCAACCTTGTTTGTCTCTAAAAACGTTCAGAGTCAGCTGGTTTGACCATTTCTACCCCCTTTGACCTAAGCTCCCATGATTGCTACCTGGTGGGTTTGTACTCAAAGCTGACTGACAGTTGTGGCAGTAAAAACGCTCTTTCTAAACAGAAAACAAGACCATGTAAATACAGTCCTGGCATCAGGTTGTATACTTAAGTACTAAACTTTAGTACTTATAGGTTGCTAGATCATTAGCATATAAAGGGTCTGCCTATACTACTACCAAATCACTCCTTTGCTTCTGATTTTCTTTCCTGCTGTGTGGAGAGGTACTTTCAAAAAATTTTTAATTTGACCTCTGTATGACCTCATCAGATAGGTCACTGTGGACAGAGTGCACCCTGGAATGAGCATAAGCCCTGGGCAAGGCTGCAAAACCAACAAAGTTACTGGATCTCTGGCTCCCTCCACTTCACATAATGGCACTTTCATTCTCATCTTGAAGCAGGTCTCTCTCTTCCCCTTCCAAATCTTATGCTGTGTCCTAGCTCTGCAGGTTGCACTGGTTCTACAAACCACCCAACAACCTCTTCCCTGGAAACCTCATTCAAAAGTTTTCTGTTCTGTGAGCCCATTTTTCAAGATCCCATTTTCAGCTAGGGTTCAATGAGTGGTAATGAGTCAATTAAGATTAGTTCATGTATTACCACCTAGATAAACCAATGCTTTAACCAATAAAATGTACATGACATCCAAAGTACATGATTCCCAGAAAAACCTCAGGAATGGATGTTAATGGTGGGAATATCAGTCATATAACAGGAAATAGCCAGGACTTTTCAGTCTGATCTAATTGCAGAGTCTTCAACTCCCATTCAAAGGGCTGCTTTTATGGAAACTGGCAAGATTAATCCTCCCTAACATGGCAAGAAACCTAATGGAAAAGAAATGCAGAGGAGGAATAAGATGCACATCACTAAAAATGGGGCAAACCTAGGTATATACCCCCCAAAAATGCATGCATAAGTATACCAAAAGACAGTTGCAAACATGTGAACAGCAGCCTTGTTCATAATTCCCCAAACTGGAAGCAACCCAAATGCCTATTAACACTAAAATGAATAAATACATTGCCATATATTCAAGTATTATACAGCGATGGGTATGAACGAAGCACAGCTAAACCCAACAATGGGCATGAATTATAAAAACACAATGTCAAGCAAAATAAGCCATAATCAATGAAGATATGCTATATTATTTCATTTACATAAAATATAAACAGAGGCTAAACCAATCTATGGTGTTCAAAGTCAGGTTAGTGATTACCCTTGGGAGGAGGAGGTAGTGACTGAGGGAGTCTTCTAGGTGCTATTCAGATTGTATTTCTTCATTTGGGTGCTGGTTACACTGGTATGCATGTTTAGTTTTTGAAATGTCATCAAGCCAACACAATTTTTTCACTTTTCTGATATATGTTATACTTCTTTTTTTTTTTTTTGAGATGGAGTCTCGCTCTGTCACCCAGGCTGGAGTGCAGTGGCCGGATCTCAGCTCACTGCAAGCTCCGCCTCCCAGGTTTATGCCATTCTCCTGCCTCAGCCTCCCGAGTAGCTGGAACTACAGGCGCCCGCCACCTCGCCTGGCTAGGTTTTTGTATTTTTTAGTAGAGACGGGGTTTCACCGTGTTAGCCAGGATGGTCTTGATCTCCTGACCTCGTGATCTGCCCGTCTCGGCCTCCCAAAGTGCTGGGATTACAGGCTTGAGCCACCGCGCCCGGCCTATGTTACACTTCTTTAATAAGTTTAATAAAGCACAATACCAGTAAAAACACTGAATAAAAGAGGTTTTGGTGGGGCAAATAGGAATGGGGCAAAAGACAAAAATAAGGTGGTTGAACATCTTGGAATAACTGTTACAGAAGAAAAATAGAAAAACAAAGAGAGAGCCAGACAAAAAAATTATTCTTATAGTGATAGCATTGCTTTATTCATTCAATAAATATTTCTTGAACAACCCTCATGAGACAGGCGCTATTCTAAATGCCTGGGACACATCGTGAAGAAAACACATACTCCTGCCCTTGTAGCGATCACATTCTAATTGGAGGCATATCCTATCAGCATTGAGTGTAGTAGTCTTTTGAAGGAAATATATGGAATCTTTAAAACCTAAATCCTCATTGATTAGATTATGCCATGGTTTGTTTTATGTGATCAGCAGCAGTCAAGACACCAGAAGAGACGGTCGACTCATGGTCACCTGTCTTGTCTTCCTAGGTTTCAGATGATTTGAGTCTAAGCAGCAGTGTTCTGAATGAAATCCAACAAGAAATTGTGGGTTGCATGCTGTATGTGTTCCGAGTCCAGCTTAAAGGGCATGCTGTGCTCTCCTAAGCTGACTGGGAAACAAGCTTTGCCCTCCTCTGGCTGGACTTCTCTCACTCTGGCACCTGTCATCCATTAGGAGCCCTCCTACTGGGATCTTTCATCATTGAAAATATATGATGATTTTCATTACCGCCTAGGCTAATTGGTAGTGAGTATTCCTTTAAAATATATTCCCCTAAATACTGGGTTTTGGATTTGCTTTGAAGTTTCTAACACCAACACAGTTGGACTAAAATCATAGATACTAATCACAGAAACTGAAAAGTCCAGTGCAGGAAGAATCACCACCGTGGTTCTTTTCTTATTATTATAACCAGTTGGGCAGTAAGCACATAAATGAGAGGGAACGTTACAGCTAAACCAGCCCATGGCTGCTGTCTCTAGTAGCAGACTTGCTAGACCCACTGTGTTTATGTATCCCCTTGTGAAATTACCATCTAAAAGGAAGTGTTTGATGTGACCAGTTTGCTTTCCAAGACAGTGGAGTAACATTAGATCAAAAAAAAATAAATGAAACACATCATATTGTAAGATTTCAACACTCGAAATTATATACTTAATTTAATAGAATAAATATTTATTTTTTAGAGAGTGGAAATATAGTATTTTCCTCTTATTAGTTGTTAGCATCTGCTTAATAAACTGCTCAGGCTGAAAGGGAAAGATATCGCGAAACGCCTTATGCAATCTTCTTATTTTCAAATTTTTTATTTTCAAATGGAGACACCAAGGCCCTTAAAGTGTCAATGACTTACTGTAAGTTTCTGCTGGTAGTGGAGCTCATTGTTAGACACAGGTTTCCTGATGACTGCCCCAGCACATCTTCCACTCTATAGTATTGTTAATAAAATCATGCCACAAACATACCTTTTACCCTTGCTGTGCACATGGATACATGTGTGCGTGTGTGTACAGAAAAAAACACACAAAATAAAACATTTTTATTTACTTTTGGATAAACTATATCACCATACTTTTAAGCATAAAAATTTTAAGCTAGATTTTAAACTGAGCTTGTTTATTAAAGATTATAGGATAGATGTTAGAATATGTAAATTTAAAAACAAATCTGTAAAGAAAAAACTAGTTTATAAAAATACATTAAATATGGAAAAATGAATGGAGGAAACTAAAAAAAGAATAGAGGATAGAATTTGCAGTTTACTTCCTTTTGTTTGTAAACTGATACGGTTTTAAGTAGCTCTTAGCTTTATAATTTGTTTTAGCCTGAATTTGTCTTAAAATATATATTTGATACCATCAATCACACAAATACTTAACATTTGTGTAGCTAGTTGTTGAATCATGAAATCAGGAGTATGTAACATGGTCCATTTAGATAGGAAAATGACATGCTGTGTTCTCACTCATAGGTGGGAATTGAACAATGAGAACACTTGGACACAGGAAGGGGAACACCACACACCGGGGCCTGTCGTGGGGTGGGGGGATATGGAAGGGATAGCATTAGGAGATATACCTAATGTAAATGACGAGTTAATGGGTGCAGCACACCAACATGGCACATGTATACATATGTAACAAACCTGCCCGTTGTGCACATGTACCCTAGAACTTAAAGTATAATGAAAGAAAGAAAATGACATGCTGGAACTTCTATTAATGTTTATTTTTTACTTTTATCTAGAATGTCCGCAGTTAGCTAGTATGGCCTATAATCTCTACGAAGGTAAGAATCATGTCGTTTCATTCACCACTGCATCCTAGTACCTAAAATAGCACCCAGCTTATAGTAGGTGCTCAATAAATATGTTGAATGAATGAAAATAATAAATTTTAGATTCAAGGTAGCTATGTGATATGTACCTGTATGATACTTGGTGTCACTATGAATAGATTTAAGTTTCTAGACCCTAAAGAGCATAGTTTTAATTTCAATGGGCTTTATTTATCTGGTATCCTTCAATCCTTCCTCATAGAATACTGGAACTAAAAAAACAAAAAACAAAACAAACAAACAAACAAAAACTTAAATGTTCATCTAATCCAACTCCCTTATTTTACTGAAGAAAAAATAGCCAAGTCCATAAGAAGAAGTTACTCCCCAAGGATCCCACTGCTGGTTAACAAAAGAGCAAAAGAGCTTGGGCTAGACCCCAGTATAAGGCCATTGACTAGCTACCTTTCATAGATGTATTTTTCACCTTAGCTTTCACATCACTAGATCAGTGGCTCTCAATCTAATCTTCCCTGACCAGCAGTATCAGCATCAGTGGTACCTTGTTAGAAACGTCAATTCCTGGGCCCACCCCACTTCTACTCAATCAGAAACTTCATAGGGGTGGAGCTCAGCAGCATTTTAACAAGCCCTCCAGGAGACTCTGGTGCACTTCAACCTTGAGAAGCACTGGTCTACATAATATGACTGGCACTCCTGATATTTTATGACATTCTGTAATTTTAGGCAAAAAAGATTGTGTTTACACACTTGATGGTTCATTTACATAAAAACAAAGATAGCATTTGTGGGTTTTTGAAATCAATTGAGATTGAGGAAAATACTAGAGAGTCATATACGTTGTTTTCACATAACCTACTCAGGTTCCTGGCACATAATAGCTACTCAGGTTTTGTTAAAGTCATCTGAGAATACTGTCTCGATTTTATGGGCATTTCTATATGTACTTTATAGGAAATATAATGTAGTAGTTTATTACATGGGCCTTGGAATCAGATTGACCTAGCTTTGAATCTCAAGTCTGCCACTAACTACTTGTGGGATCTTGGGAGCATTACTTAAATCTTTCTGAGCCTCACTTTCTCATCTCTATAACGGGGATAATTATATACTTACTCCTCAGTATTGTTATGAGGATAAATAAGAAAAACACATGCGAACAGTTTAATATAGTGCCTTATACACAGTAATTGCTTAGTGATGGCAGCTATTATTATGATGATGATTATTAGCATAATCATCATTACCATCATCATCATCATTTGTTCTCAAGTAGGATGGATTATTCATTTGGACACATATTTGGCATACGTTTCAAACTGGTAGGTATTTTTTTTTTTTTTTAGTATTCCAAGGGTTATGGTGCCCATAAAAAATGTCTGTTTTCTCAGTGTTATTTGAAGGTTCCCAGGCTTTTGAAAGTGAGTTTAGGGCGCAGCTTAGATAAATGTTTCCTAGGGCTCCTCAGATATGCTTCACACTCTAATAAAACCTTTTGGATGAATTTGCCTGCAGTAGGTTTTCCTTGCAAGATATAAAAGCGCATCAGAACACAAAATTATATCAGAAACATATTCTCACAGAAAGACGGTTTTAAGAAATTTGACCCATACCCTCACTAGCCATATAGTAGAGGAAGAAATAGAAGGTCATGGTGATCAAAACTTGGCTGCCTTGCCCCACATAAGCTTTATGCTTCATAAAGCCTAGGAATGTAGTTGAGATCATGTAAATCTTGCTTAAACTTCAAATTTAGATATTGGGACAAAACATAGTAATCAATATTCCTCCCCAGACCAAAAGATAACCTCTGAGAAGACAGTCACACCTCCTTTTCAGTATTTCTCCTAAGAATCACAGCAGATCCCCATATGCCCTCCCCTTCCGGTCAGGGAGCCGGGGAAAGTAGTCACACCTGGAGTGAGTTTGGGTGGCGGTGTCCCATGCAAATTCTCCTTTCAAGTCATTTTCAGAATTTCAATGCTGCCAACTTTTATTAACAATTCTCCATGTTTCTGTCATTCAGGGGAAAGGAGGAAACAGCCTCCCTGGTGGATTTCTTGTCAGAGAGGCATGACTATATTACAGCCTCTAAATTTTTGAAGTAAGCTACATTTCAGGAGATGAAACAAAGGTAACTCTTAACATCTGCCAATATGTTTTCAGTCCTTATATCAAAGAAAGTGAAACAGCTCCAAATCCTAAGAAAAAAAAAATCAGGCTTTATAATTTATTCAATCACAAAGATGTGATATGCTGGGCTAAGTCTACTTTGGTAAGCAAAGTGTGGTTGACAGACAAATGCTTTCAGGAAGAAGCATCTGAACTGCAAGACCCTTTTTGATTAGGTTTTGAAGCCTTCCAACTTCACAGAGCTCCACATACGCTCTAGCAAATTTGTCAAGTTGAAAATTTGTTCAGCTTTAGGGACCAGAGTACAAGGACCTTTGCTCTAAAGTTCATTTTCATGTAAAAAGAGTTACCAGAAAATACCTGGTTTTTAAAAACAAAATATATTCTTGTCTTCTTGTCCTTTTGCAAGTCTACAGAAATAAAGCCTATTTAAAATTCCACACTTGTGTAGATGGGGCCTTAGGGAAGACCCATTAGACACAGATTAATGCTCCCCTCGGAATCTTATTTGCTTCTTCAACTGATTGCTCATATAGAATCTTACTTACCAAGTACTTAAGTATTTAAGTGCCTTATCATTCTTGAAAATCACCACTCACTAGCCTGCCTCTGAGAGTGAGGAGAGGTGGAAGCACAAACGGCTTCCTAAATAGGCAAAGTAGCTCACTCTGTCTCCAACTCTGCCCTACAACACCGTCTTCACACTTGCCCTCCACCAAAACAAAACAACAGCCAAAAAACCTAGCCTTAAAATACTGCTTTCTATAGCACCAGCCCTTATAATACAGGTGCCTGTAGGACATCTAAATATTGGGCACTCTGTCATTTGTAGAACCTGATTTTTTCAAATGGTGATTAGTCTTTGCAAGCTGAGGGGAGAAAAAGGAGAATGAATTGTTAATGGATTACAATTTCTAAATGTCTGCTAGATGTCTCCCTCTGGATATCCTCTGGCACAACGAACTTAAAGTGCTCTAAACCAAAGTCATTATTTATACCTGACCCCCTGAAAGAGGGCTTGGCTCCTGATTTCCCTATTTCTATCCACATTCCCACACAAATCCTCAGAGGTATCTCTGGCAATTTCCTAACCCTTTTAAAATGCATTCCATCATTTGTCAGTACTTCTTGGTAACTCTTACTAAATTCAACTTCCTCAGTCTTTTTCTAATCTCTTCCCTCCTTTCCATTCTCAGCAGTTTCCTTGTCCTGGCCCTCACTGCACACCACCACATCTCTCCACCCCCGCCCCCTGCTCCACCCCCTGCATTGAGCAGCTTCTCCACTGGCCCCCAGCCTCCTGTTTCCTCCCTCTGTAATCAGTCCTCTACATCCACCACGAGAGAGCTTTCTAAAAACACAGGCCTGATCATGTCACTAAAAGCCTTAAATAATAAAAGATGTGAGAGGATAAAAGCCAAGTGGGGTTATCAGAACTCAAGCTTTAGTGCTCAAAATGAACAATTATCCTGATTTTAAATATACCCAAGCCATTTTCCTAAGAATTGCAATTATTATAGCGGAACTTTTTACTACAGTGGTTGTAGGCAAGACCATTATATCTGTGTTATGGCCTTAACCATGTTGTGTTAGGAATATATTGTATGTAGTTGTATTTTCAGGAATTTTGTTTGGCATAGTTTATCCAAACATATGCAGTGATGAATTCTGTTGTTGATGCAACATTTACTGGGCATTTACTAGGTGCCAGATGCTGTGTTGTACACTTGGGGTACAAATATGAAAATAATGTGGTTCCAGCCCTCATGGAAATTTATCTGACTTTCTGAAAGAAAAATAAAACCTTTAGTAACTCTCTATTGTCTGTAAAATAAAGTCTAAACTCCTTATTATAAAACATAATGAAACAAATATTTGTTGACTATTACTCTGAGCAAGGACATTAATTCACTAGACCTCTCTCATGAAACCTTCCCTGAACAGCCCAGCCACCACTAGCCGGCTGCATGACCATGGGTAACTTATTTCCTGAGTCTTGCTTTCCTCACTTGTAAAATGGAGGAAATGACAGTAACTACCTCACAGCAAGACAGTAAGGATGAAGGGCATTCCTGATATGAAATGTTAAATTCTTAGCACAGGCACTGGTCCACAGTAAGTGCTAAAGAGTTTGAGCTACTGTCGTAATGCTTCACGATCCTTCAAGGACACTTCTCTTCGGAAATGCAAATGTGTTTTTGAGGCGGAATCTGTGAAACGATTTTCCGGCTGAGGTTTGTTACAGACTTTCCTTCCTATGAGTAAAAGTTCCCTGGGAGAGCACTGGGTACTGAGGCTGGGTAAAGGCACAGAAAAGGGAGGTCTCTTATTTCCCACCGTTGTCTTGTGCCAGCCCTTCCCAGCCTGGATTTCCTGGTAGAAGTCCTCCTCTCCTAGGGGTCTGTAGAGGTCACCATCATGCCCACTAAAGTTCAAGAGAAAGTCGCAGCTGGCAGCAGCCCTCACTTGAGAGAAGGTTCCCTGTAGCTTTCCATGTGAAGAGGAGGCTGGGCATAACACTGTGGTCTGTGAAAATCATTCTGAAACGCCATAATTGCTCTCTAGCAGTGAGCATGAAGAGTCACATTAGTGTTTAAAAATCATCCAAACAGCAGAGTGCTATGATTACACTAAATCAACCTAATTTCTAAATCACTGGAGTAAACCCGTGTTGGATGCTACCACATAAACCTGAAAGAATTCAGTAAAAGAGAGCAAACCACTTGGGTGTCATATCGAGATGGCAGTGCCTGGCACTGCTGCCTTCTTCTGTGGTCTGATGGACCTCAGTTGATGTGGTGAAGGGACCTCATTCTGTGAGGTGAGAGTTTTAAACAGAGTCCTGGTGTATTATTCATTCATTTGGCAAATGTTTACTGAGCACATGCTAGGTTCCTGACACTTCTCTTGGTACTGGTAATATGGTGTTGAGCAACAAAGTTCTAGCCCTCATGGAGCTTATCCTTCAGGGGTCTGAGACAGACAACTGACACACGAATAAATATCTAATCTAGAGTGCTATGGAGAAAAATAAAACCATGTGAGAGGATGAAGAGGTCCCAGGGCAGGATTGGGATGGCAGGTATGTTAAATAGGCTAGTGTCACCTCTGAGGAGCTGACATCTGAGCAGGTGGCTGAAAGAAGTGACTGATAAGCAACGTGGTTATCTAGGAGAAGAGTGTGGTAGGCAGAAGAAATAGCAAGGACAAAGGCCATTGAGGCAGAAAACAGTTTGGGTTGTTCAAGAATCAACCCACAGCAGAATGAATGGGGCAACGGACTGGAAGAAACAAGGTAGGGAGGTAGCCAGAAGCCAGATAAGGGACAGCTTGGAGGCCAATGTAAGTACTTTACATTTTATCAGGAGGCCTGATGGGAAGCTATAGAAGGGTTCTGAGTAGTGACAGAATCAGATTTTTTGGGGGGTTACAGAGTCTCACTCTATCCTCCAGTGGCGCAATCTCAGCCCACTGCAACCTCCGCCTCCCAGGTTCAAGTGATTCTCCTCCCTTGGCCTCCCGAGTACCTGGGATTACAGGTATGTGCCACCACACCTGGCCAATTTTTGTATTTTTAGTAGAGGTAGGTTTTCATCATGTTGGCCAGGCTGGTCTCACACTCCTGACCTCAGGTGATCCACCCACCTCGGCCTCCCAAAGTGCTGGGATTACAGGCGTGAGCCACTGCGCCTGGCTCAGATATTTTTATTGTAATGGAATTTTTGTTATTCTGAATTGTATTAAAATATATATAACATAAAATTGCCCATCTTAACAATTTTTAAGTAGACAGTTCAGTGGCATTAAATATGTTCACCATATTGTGCAGTCATCATCACCATCCATCTCCAAAAGATGAATAACTTTTTCATCTTTCCCAACTAAAACTCCATACCCACTAAACAATAATTTCACATTACATTTTCTACTTCCCCCAGGTTCTGGTAACCAACTTTCCAATTTCTATCTCTATGAATTTGACTACTCTAGAAATCTAATATAAGTCATACAGTATTTATTCTTGTTATGACTGGCTTATTTCACTTAGCATAATGTCTTCAAGGTTCATTCATGTTGTAGCATCTGAGAGGCTATTCTTCCTTTTTAAGGCTGAATAATATTCCACAGTATATAGATTATATATATGATTATACACACACACACACACAGTATCACATTGCGTTCATTCATCTGTCAATGAACGTTTGGGGTGTTTTCACCCCTTGGCTATTTGTAAACAATGCTTCTATTAACATGAGTGTACAATCATTTTATTTTAAAGGATCACACAGACTGTTGTGTTGAGATTGGACACTAGATTTCAAGGCCAGAAGCTAAAGATCAGTTAGGAGGCTGGGTAAGAAATGATAGCTGAGAAGTCATCAAACTTTGATTTTAACTTGCGATAAGGCTGGCACTCTGGCTGAAGAAGTAGGTGGTATTCTGTACTTTATTTCTTCTCAGGCTAGCATCCGGTTTGTAGGATTCACTTCTCTCAACTTTCTACGGAATGCTAGTGCTATGGTCTTAATGTATGCCCTGAAATTTGTGTGTTGGAAACTTAATCTCCAATGCAACAGTGTCAGGAGGTGGGGCCTAATGGGAAGCGTTTTGATCCTGAGGGAGAATGGATTAACGCTGCTATGAAAAGGACTTGTAGGAGTGAGTTCACTCTCTTCTACTCTTCTGCCATGTGAAGACACAGTGTTCCTCCCCTCGGGAGGATGCTATGTTCAAGGAATCATCTTAAAAGCAGAGAATAGAACCTCATCAGACAACTGAACCTGCTAGTGACTTGATCTTGGACTTCTCAGTCTCCAAAATTGTGAGAAATAGATTTCTCTTCTTGATAAATTACCCAATCTATGGTATTCTGTTATAACAGCACAACACAAACTAAGATAGCCAGAAAAACCACTACTTCTAGAGAAATCTGATCATTCATCTACAGTGAGATTGACAAAAGTGCTAAGCAATCTGTAGTAATAACTCAGCCAGCTAGAAGCTTGGGAGATTTCTCAGGGTACGAGAATGTCTGAATAAAACAAACAAACAAAAAGCTTATTTTAACCATGTGTGATAAAAAGCCAACTAAGGTGTATTAGACTTTTCTCTGTCTTCTCGAAGAGAAGACATTGAAAATATTGTAAACTTTTCTGGATGACTTGCTATCACAGTCCGGAAAGAGCAACTTTAGTGCTGACTGTCTTGTTTTTCTAAGACCACCAGAGCGAGCACAAAAGAACCAGCAAGTAGGCACAGGTCAGGAGCAAAACTGCTAGTTTATTTTAGTAACCTAAGGTGTGGAGAAGAAGTCTGTCGGCCTCCGGCAAAGAAGGCCGGCAGAGTTCCCCTCCCCCAAGCTCTCGGACGGAGTTCCGACCTCCCGACAGGACTGGGAAGCTGGGAAGTCCGCGTGGCTCAATGGCGGAGAGCGGCTTTTCTAGGAGTGGGAAGGCAATAGGTGGGGCATGGGCGTGTCAGGGGCGTTCCGCAGGTGCGACCAGGTAAATCTTGGTCTCTTTGGATTGACGTCACCTGGCGCATGCCCAGTTGGTCTGCACCTTCCCGGGCGCCGGCTGCCTTTTCGCGCGCGGGAAGAGTTGGTGGTTAAGAAGAACCCGGAAGTGCACCATCTTGCCTCCGTTCGTCCAAACACTGACATTATGTACGTTGTGAACAATGTCTTTAAGGCTACTGAAGTGGGTAGGGCTACATTATCCCACACTAAAGTAGTATCAGCCTTCTGCATTTTTGGTATTTTAGGGCTTTCTTACTGGGGATTTTCAGTCTCCTTTCTTGTTAATAAGGCTGCAAATACTGTTCTTCTTTTTTTTTTTCTTCCTATGAGCTTGGAGAGCAGTGTCCAGCACTGTACCTTTCAGGTAGTAGGCGCTTGATAAATGCTGGTAGAATGAAGACAGTCAAACATGTTTATATTTTGGGTGAAATAAAAGTTGTTTTGGCTTCTTGGGGCCTCATTTGTTGTCTTCCTAGTTTTCATGTATATTCAGAGCCAATAATTTTGCCATATGACATCACTCTGCACACAGTTAAGGCATGAGGCCAGTGATGGCTGGTAAGAAAAACCTGCTTGGAGCATACATGTTGATCCTAGGTCAGAGAAGCCACAAAATGAGAAATGTCTTCCTGTTTCATCTATTCCGGTCAGAGCCATACTGTAAAAAGATGTGCAATATTTTGAAAGCGTCAACTGTTTGACATCTGTTTTAGGGAAGTTCACAAGCACATTCTTGATGACAAAAGTAGTGTGTTATTTTCTTTATTTTCTTGCCAAAAAAAAAATGCATTCTGAAATATAGACTATCTGGATGGGCTCACATTTAAACTAGAAGTACGTGTGAAAATTACAGAATCTTACAGCAAGAAGGGATCCAGAGAGATGAGAAAAACAGGAAGACAGACAGATGTGGACATGAAGCTAGAGAACACTATCATTGTTACAGTTTACATTGTATATTTCTTAGGAATGTCTCTTTGCCAAGCTGCTCCTAGGTTTTGGTTTGCATATGTGGCTCTGTGTCTTAAGAGGAATATACTAGGAGAGATTTGGAATTGGTACTGACTCTATTGATTACATTAATTTGAGGAGCCTTGCTTTAAGAGCATGAGAGCTGACTCTGTCATCTAACAATCAACAAATGATTATTGATTATTCAACCATCAGTAAATTAAAACAGCTAGCTTATATTGAATACTTAATATTGCACTGTGTTAAGTACTTTGAGTATAACTAATTTAATTATCAATCAACCCCATGAAGTAGATTCTATTATTTTCACCACTTTATAGATGAGAAAACTGAGGTTTAGTAAATTGCAGAGCTGGTATTTAAATCCGGGTTTGTCTGAGGCCAAAGCTACTGTCCTTAACCACCGTACCATACTGCATGTATCAGCAAGAGAATCAGAAGCCCCGGGTCTTTGCTGAGTACCCAAAAGACTAGAGCTGAATGTAACTAATAGGGTAGTACTATGGATATCGCAGAGATCTCCAAGGGAGCTGGTTTTTGCAAGAATACAAAGCCTCATAAAAGCCAATAGAGGACTCAGCATAGACACTGCTTGCTGGAAGCTAAGCCCTTAAAGTGCTGAGAGTGAAAAACAAAAGAAGCAAGAGCAAGAAATCAGAATGCTCAGAGAAATGGTTAATGGGCCCAGGCGATTGATTGTTGTACTCAGAAAGGGAATCATGAAAAGCTAGCAAATGCTCTAGCATACCAAGCAGCAGTCAGAAGGCCACAGCCACTCACCTTTAGGTATCATCTTACAGAATGTGAGGAGCCTTCGGATAGGGTATTAATACAAGCAATGCTTTTCCCAGTGAGAAGGGTCTACTGTCTACCTACCTCTTCCCACTAGAGTGTAAGCTCCTTAAGCACAGAAAGCGTGTCTTTTTGTACAAGAATCTATCCCCAATTCTTAAAACAGCACCTGGCACATAGAGGGTGCTCGAGAAATATTTGTTGAATTCGGGCATTCAGACAGTGCCCAGTTTGCTATCCTAAGCTACAACCCAGATGTCTTCAAGTTCTCCAGTCTTCAAACACACAAATTAGAGTCCAGGCTCCCAATCCCCTCCGTAGCCTAGCAATCATTAGTGCCACTCAACAAATATTTTCAACTTCCTGCTTTCCAGGCACATGGCAGATCGCACCTCCCCACTCCTTTTAAAGTTAGGTGTGGCACTGTGATGCCCCTTAGCCAATGAAATGTGACCAGAAGCTTTAAGAACTTTTCTATGCCTAGGCAATCACGGAAGCATGGAGATATAACTTCCCTGAGCCTGACACCCATAGTGAGGACTAGAAGAAGAGCCAGCCAACCCGCAATGGACAAATTCTGTTGTTTTTTAAAGCCACTGAAATTTTAGGATTGTTACTTCAGTCTAACCTAGCCTTGCCTAACTGATGTATTGCCTAATTTGCAGAAAAACTCATCTTTTTATCAGGTTTCCTTTGCCTAGATTTCCTGGGAATCATTAAGAGATGCCTGCAGTTTATAAGTCGATTCTGGTTGTCATTTATCACCTTCAGATTTAGACCTCTGTCCCACATTTCCTTACGGGTCACTTCTTGCCTCCATGTAACTAACTTTCCCTGGGCTGTTGCTGTTTTTCCAAACAATGTCGTGGCAAATAATGACAGAGTTAAGACCTGGCTATGGAGTTTAAAAGAATTTTACTGAAGGCTTGGGGACCACAGATGGGAATTACAGAGCAGGAAAAAAAAAAAAAAAGCTCAATGTTGGTTGTTCATTATCATGTTGCATAGGCTCTATCAGTCAGGTCTGTCCACAAGGGTCCACATTAGCAGGTTCTTTCCTTAGTCTCAGCATCTACTGCCATGGTGAAAGTTTAGCATAGCTCACATGGAGAAAAGCGTCTTCCACCTTATCCACACTGTCCAGAGGTCACCCCGTGACCTTCTCCTTCAAGGCCCAAAGAGAGAAGGAAAGCCATCCTTGCTTCCAGTGGAAAGCATCGTAATCTCTACAGATATCCAACTCTATCTGCAGGAAGCCCACCATGTACACTCTTCTACAGGGCAGTTTAACTCTTTATTTTGACAACCTCTTCATTCTAGAACAGAATGTAAGTTAGAGCTTTTCAAAATTAATGGTCCATTGAAGTGATTTTTCCCAAAAGAAAAGAGCAATATTTTCTCAGCAATGAACTCTCAAAGCAAAGGTAAGAAGCTGCTGGCAGCCTTAAATAGCAGCTTGTCCCTGCTTCTGGTCACTTTTTGCTAGATTTATTTTTATTTTTTAAATTTTTTTGATGGAGCCCACTTTTCTCTCCACACAAATTTCCAGAGCTTCGCTCCATGTGGTGTGACACCTAATCGCATAATGTCCTGTGCCATAATGATCTGTTCCACCAGTCTTGTCTGGTGGCCGCAGCTTAAATGTAAGATCACTGGGAAGGGTAATTGTATCTGTTACTACTTAGTAAAGAGAGGCAGATTCACATAGGCTTAAGAGTTAGACGCTGTAAATATACTTCTTAACACAAAGTAAATGTTAAGTGTTTGCTACTACCATAATGTCTCTGGGATGACCCAATGACTTGTCTGGTTTCCTTCCTAAAGTGCTAAGATTGCAAGGGCTTGCTATCTTTAATGGCCAGAGGAAGAACTAGTTCAAGGGCTGAATGCCAACCTGAATTAAAGAGGAAAGCTAAGCCACTACCGTATCTGGTAAGTGAGGCCATGGCCAGGGAACCAGGCAAGAGATCAAGAACAGCAGGAATGACGGGCATGAAAATAGAATCCAAGACCAATTTTGGAATTGGACCAAACCAAGGAATCTGGTGTTTGTCATTAAGGTGTGTTGTGGGGAGAGCAGAGCCAGACTGACCACCTTGCACTCTCTTCAAGGCCTTACATGAGTTGTTTTCCTTCTCAGAATCCTAAGGTTCCATTGAAAAAGAGAAATATTATTTTCATAAGTTAGCATTTTCCAAAGCTTGCTCTGGGGAAACAAAGTTCTTGAGGAAGTTAGTAGGCATATTGTGAAACCGACTTGGAAATTGTAGCATTAAATAAAGTTTTAACACATTTCCTTACTATAGGGCCCATCAAAGGATGTTAAGATGCATTGTGAATCTCCAGGAGGGAGCTAGAGGATGCACTGTCACCCTGAAGATACTTGAGAAGGAAACCTTCTTTTCATCACCATCTCTCCCTGCCATAACTTATTATATCTACAAAGCACTTTAAGCTCATCATAATGAAAGAGGCCATGTAAGTTCAATGTAAGTTGTAGATGAATGTATCTAATCACACTATTAGGCAAGGAACATCAAAATGGAAGCAGAAAAGGTTGCAGAGGACTTCTCCCAACCAGGTGGTTGGCAAGGTGGACGTGGCAAAAGTCATACACGTTATCTTGGATTTTGTGAGAGCGAAGGAAGGGGAGACTAGAGAGTGAATGAATCAGGTAAGAACAAGCCCTTCTCTGAAAGGGGAGTAGGGGTGATTTCCTGGAGGATTAGCCATTTTTATTTTTATTTGGTTTTATTTTGTGTGTGTGTGTTATTAGATACATGTATTTTCTAACATTTTATTTTGAAGTAAGTTTAGACTTAACAAATGTGCAAAAATGGTACAGAGAATTCCCTTACCCCTTTTACCCAGCGTCCCTTAATGATAATATCTTACATATTCATAGGATTAGACATTTTTAGGGTATTTTCTCTCTGCCAGACACAGTGCTGCGTGCTTAATACACAATGTTTCACCAAACCATCCCAACAGTCTCATAAGGTAGATCTCATGATTCTCACTTTGCAGACTAAGAAACTGACCTTGAGGTTCAGAGAGATAGTTGCCTAAGGTCACTTAGTATATTAGCTTGCAGAGCTGAGATTACAGCTAAGGTCAGACTGACTCCAAAATCTGTAGTCTTTGCTCCCTCCAGTTGACCACAGAGCTCAATAAGCCTGTGCTCAGTGCCTTCTGGCCCCTGTCTGGGGGTACACACTCTAATAGTGAGGAAGAAACTTGGTAACAACTCAAATATAGTTATGCTCCATGTTTGTTCAAGGTACAGTGGAACTTGAAGGACAGAAAATGTTACCAAGTCAGCTTAGCGTGTGGAGTGGAGGGCTGGTCAGGGAAATATTATAGAAGAGTAGCCCCTTGAACTGAGTCCTGATAAGAGTCACCAAGGACACAAGGAGTAGGCAGTAGATGCTTGGTGGGTGTGGAGTACATTCCTGACACAGGAAATATTGTCCATATGGGAATTTTCATAAAACTTTTTAAATGAAAAAACAAACTTCCAAAAAAAAAAAGAATCTATATTACAGTTGCTGATAGTTCTGTTTCAGAAGTTCAGAGACTTGACCACCAAAAGCAAACACAACGGAACCAAACAACAACAACAACAACAAAATCCAAAGGCATTGCTAATCTGTCATCTGCACCAATGATGTAGGAAAATAAACCAAGAGAGCTAAGCAAAGCAAAACAAAACAAAAACGCCTTAAACAAAAAAGACCTCTTTTGAGACAAGAGGAAAGCCCTGTCTCCCAAAGCCACATTCATGTTTTCTGTGTTTATGCTGTGGTTTGACCGGGGCCTAGTGTCCTGTTGGGGGCCTTTTTATGCTTCATGGCTTAATCTGTCTCCATCACTTCCCAAAGTCAGACGGGAATCAGCTTAAAAAGCCAAGACTTGACTTTAGCCCTGCAGCGCCCACCTCCCAAGCCACAACATCTTAGTGCAGCCTCCTCCCAGGCAAGGAAACAGTCAATAAGGAAATACCATAGTTAGGCTCTTTGCAACTTGCTGGAAGTGTGAGGCGGCGCTTCATTTCCTGATCGCTCAGGTGGAAATTGTAAAAACAATTAAGAGCAATGACTAATCACCGAATCAAAGCAGGTTGCCCAACTCATTTGCAATTGTGTGCTCAGTTCTGTGTGCCAACAAACAAAGACTTGGGGAGTTTATTATTTAAACCAATTAAAAGCTCTAGGCAAAGCGAGTAGTCAATTTGTGGCCACGTGGTGGGAAAACATCAGTTGGAAGAGCCTGAGGAATTTCGTGAGCAGAGCCATATGGCCAAAAACGAAATGAAGCTCCCAGGATCACTGGGAATGTCTGCAGTGAAAGCAATTTCAGAATAAAAAGTGTCACCTAGCAAGAAAGACTTGTGTTCTGTGCATGCGCCCCCCTCCCCCATATTCTAGCTTGCCTGCAAGGCTGGTAGTTCTAACCAACAGTAAAAGAAAAACGAACTGACTAAAATCCATACTCTGTTCAGCAAGAGACATTGCTAAATTTCCTGTCCACCATTTGTACTTTTATGTATTTTAGGGCTACCTAGAGAGTTCTTAAAGGCCCAGATGATGAAAATCGGCTGCCCTTCTTCCCAAATGAGGTGCACAGTCCATCTGGAGAGGGCACTCACACTTTTGTATGAAGCTGTAGGCCATAAAAAGGAAAGTAAAGAATTAAAAACTGCAGCCATTTGGTAGCAGTTATAAAAAAAAAAAAAAGGACGGGGGAAGGTAGAAGGTTGTGTGGTGGGGGCAGTTGCTCCAGCAAATTAGATTTACAGAATGGGTTATAGAGTAAGTCTTTATTGAAAGTTCCTTTTCACATCTCTGCAAGATATTTTTTTGCTTACATTTCTTTCTGGCCTATAGGTCCCTTTGCTCCTAACCGTTCCTTTCCATGTCTCCACACCCGTGTCACTGCCCCCCCACCCCATGCATTTTCCTGGAAAGTCTGATAATTCTTGAGCTCCCAATGGATCTCACTTCTTAAGGTTCCGGTTCCTTTTCCCTTCAAGTTCCCTCCAAAACAAGCATTCTCAGACAATTCTGATTACAGAAGGAGGAAGAACAACTGTGCCGGAACCAACTGGAAAATTTGGAAAGCTGACAGCTAGCTGCAGCTGTCCTGTACTATGTTGTATAACTAATGCACTAAGATTAAATCATTTTTGTACATCAATAAACAATGTGGCTTATGGTATGTCAACAAATAAATTGAGTAACAAAGAATAACAATTGTAATGTCATCCCTTTCAGAATCTAGTACTGTCAATACTTCCAATATTAATATGGCACACCTGTTAGTGTGTTGGGATATGGTCAGGATTCTAGCTCCAATTTTCTGCAATCTGGGGGATGGTAGCAGGAAAAGGAAGGGAGGTTCTAATACTGTCTATCTGGGGCTTACTCTAGACCGTCACAAGAATCCAGTCCCCTCTCATTTCATTCCAACATGTTCAGAGCAACAGCACCAACTTGCATTATAGATTAAGGAGACTAATCCTTGCATTTTTAAATCAGATACCTGTAACAAGTAAGATTGTAAAGCACAAAACTACAGGAACTGTGAGTTCCAAGTCTGACTCTGCTACCAGGATCTAAGAAGTCCTCAGAAAGTCACCCAACCTCAGGGCCCTGCATGACTATCCAAAGAACATTCCTTCCTAAGACATTAGACATGGAAGAAACATGAATGATAGTTCAGGCACTGAAAGCATATCCCCATTTCTAAACCGGTGGGAATGGAAACAGCATGTCACAGAGACTAATTAAACTGTTTTGAGAAGCAGATTTCAAAAGAGGTGATTAAGAAATGTGGTCCTGTCTGAAGACATCACTGATATCCAGTCTGGTGCAGAAGTGGGATGGTCCTCCATCTGTGTGAGAGCATCAGGAACCCTCCTTAATTTACAAAACAAAATGTCAACCCTGCTACCTGGCTGGCTGTCAAGTGTGATAGGCATTACAACTGCTAAACAATTTCTAGATGAAGAGGTGGGCATACCTGAGGAATGCAAACCCAGTCCCTTTGAAGGTAGGCACAGCCACGTCACTTGCTTTGGCCAATGAAGTGTGAGTGAAAGTGCTATGTGTTACTTCTGGGTAGGAGCATTTAATGGCCAGGACTTCCAGGGCTTTCTTTCCCTGGTCTAGTAAACCCTGTAGTACAGTGTTGATTGAGATGAGGTCGTGAGGTGCTATAGAGTGACTACATGAAGCAAACCCACCTACTGACCCATGCTGGACATGTAGCATGAGTGATCAAAATGTTTTTGTTGTATTCAACTACTCAGCTTCTGGTGGTGTTTGTTTTCAAAGCATATTCTAGCCTATTCTGACTGGTAACAGTCATAATCTAAGGCTACAGTTTGCTCATTCTGAGAGCTGTAACTTAGTCATTGACTGAAAAGTCTAATCTTGACTAAAAAGTTATTTTACCAACTGGGAAACATGATTTAGATGAGTAATATTGAAGAGGCAGTCTGAAGGAGATATTGATCATCCAATCCTTTAGACTCTCCTAGGTCTAATTTTATGCAAATTAAATAAGCAGAAGCTCATTTATTTTGGCTGATTTAGCTTGGGTCTGTATGGGAATGCATTCATAAAACCTTAAGTTGTCATTCAAAATTGATCTAAAGCAAGTCATTACCTGCAGAAGACAATAGAATGTTGTATACAGTGTTCTTTATATCATACGTCATGTGATAAGATCTGCTTAGAATCTGGTTTGAGGCAGAAAATTTATCTTTTGTTTATCCAGCATTTTTTTAGCAAAGTGGAATCATATTTTCATTTCTACCTTAGCTACTAGGAAGCTCAGAGCAAAATTTGTCGTTCTATTTCAGGAGCTATCATATTGCTCCTTCCAGGCATAATTCCTTGTGCTTCTAACTCCAGTCTTCTCTCATTTATAACTGTCCTCATATATTCGTATGTGTATTTTTATCTTATAAACTGCTTTAGAATCCTTCAGAAATATTGATGGTGATAGCTATTATAAATTCTTTTGTTTTCAAGGTAAACTCACTTGTAGAGCCAAACCATATCCACAAAGTGAATCTAGTCCATTCCCATGATACCCAGTTCTAAAGCATTACAGGCTCTCACTTATTCCTCTATTGTCTCTAAAGAGAAGAAAATAGTCTCGTGGGTCACTGGACAGAGTATGGATGGCTTTTAGAGGTATAGGGACCTTTTTTATCTTATTCAAGGTGAAAAGAGTTAAACTACAAATTCAGAAATAATCTGATTATCTATATTCTTGGAACAACAGAATATGACAGGGAAAGGGGAAGAGGCATTCTCAGCAATACTACTGGAAAGGAAACTTAACCAGGATCACAGATGAACTGGAAATTTTAACGTGCATAATCCTCATGAACAGAAGGGAGAGAAAAAATAAATTTATAAGGCTAACCATTAAGTTAAATGACTTTGCAAAAGTCTCAATAAGCCTAGTAAATTGTGTTTCTCAAATTAGGGCAGGGTTCCTCAACCTCAGCACTATTTCTTTTTTGAGACAGGGTCTCACTCTGTCAGCCAGGCTGGAGTGCAGTGGCGCAATCTCAGTTCACTGCAGCCTTGGCCACCCTGACTCAAGTGATCCTCCCACCTTAGCATCCCCCGTAGCTGGGACTACAGGCACATGCCCAGCTAATTTTTTATTTTTATTTTTTAGTAGAGATGGGGTTTTTCCATGTTTCCTAGACTGGTTTCAAACTCCTGAGCTCAACTTCCCTTGGCCTTGCAAAGTCCTGGGATTATAGTCGTGTGCCACCTTATCAGGCCTAACCTCAGCACTATTAACATTTTGTAGGAATACAGCTAACAAGAGAAGTGAAGGACCTCTTCAAGGAGAACTACAAATCACTGCTCAAAGAAATTAGAGATAACATAAACAAATGAAAAACATTCCATGCTCATGGATAGGAAGAATCAATATAGTGAAAATGGCCGTACTGCCCAAAGCAATTTATAGATTCAATGCTATTCCCATTAAACTGCCATTGACATTCTTCACAGAATTAGAAAAAACTATTTTAAAATTCATATGGAGCCAAAAAAGAGCCTGAATAGTCAAGACAATTCTAAGCAAAAAGAACAAAACTGGAGGCATCACACTACCTGACTTCAAACTATGCTACAAGACTACTATAACCAAAACAGCACGATACTGGTACAAAAACAGAGACATAGACCAATGGAACAAAATAGAGAACTCAGAAATAATGCCATACACCTACAACAATCTGATCTTTGACAAACCTGACAAAAACAAGCACTGGGGAAAGGATTCCCTATTTAATAAATGGTGCTGGGAGAACTGGCTAGCCATATGCAGAAAATGGAAACTTGAACTCTTCCTTAACACCATATACAAAAATCCACTCAAGATGGATTAAAGACTTAAATGTAAAACCCAAACTTAAATGTAAAACCCAAACTATAAAAACCCTAGAAGAAAATCTAGGAAATACCATTCAGGACATAGGCACAGGCAAAGATTTCATGACGAAACCACCAAAAGCAGTTGCAACAAAAGCAAAAATTGACAAATGGGATCTAATTAGACTAAAGAGCTTCTGCACAGCAAAAGAAACTATCATCAGAATGAACAGACAATCTACAAAATGGGAGAAAAGTTTTGCAATCAATCTATCTGACAAAGGTCTAATATCCAGCATCTACAAGCAACTTAAATTCAGAAGAAAAAACATAACCCCATTAAAAAGTGGTCAAGGACATCAACAGACACTTGTCAAAAGAAGACATACATGCAGCCAACAAACATATGAAAAAAAGCTCAACATCCCTGATCATTAGAGAAATGCAAATCAAAACCACATTCAGATACCATCTCACATCATTCAGAATGGCTATTACTAAAAAGTCAACAAACCACAGATGCTGGCGAGGTGGTAGAGAAAAAGGAATGCCTTTATACTGTTGATGGGAGTGTAAACTAGTTCAACCATTGGGGAAGACAGTGTAGAGATTCCTCAAAGACCTAGAGGCAGAAAGACCATTTGACCCAGCTATCCCATTACTGGGTATATACCCAAAGGAATATAAATCATTCTATTATAAAGATACATGCATGTGTATGTTCACTGCAGCACTGTTCACAATAGCAAAGACACAGAAACAACTTAAATGTCCATCAATGATAGACTGCATAAAGAAAATATCATATATGTACACCATGGAATACTATGCAGCCATAAAAAGGAACAAGATCATGCCCTTTGCAGGGACGTGGATGGAGCTGTTATCCTCAGCAAACTAATGCAGGAACAGAAAACCAAACACTGCATGTTCTCACTTATAAGTGGGAGCTGAATGACGAGAACACATGGACACAGGGAGGGGAACAACACCTACTGGGACCTGTCAGAGGGTGGACGGGGGTAGGACAGAGAGCTTCAGGAGGAATAGCTAATGGATGCTGGGCTTAATGCCTAGTTGATGATATGATCTGTGCACCACCATAGCCCATGTTTACCTATGTAACAAACCTGCACATCCTGCACATGTACTCCTAAACTTAAAATAAAAGCTGGAAATCAAGAAAAAAACATTTTGTAGTGGATAATTACTTGTTGGGGGTAGTGAAGGGCTTCTCTGTGTACTGTAAGATGTTTAGCAAAACCCCTGGCATCTCTTCACTGTATAACAACAACACTTCCACCAAGCAATGAAAATGAAAAATGTCTCTGGACATTGGAAAATGTGCTCTAGGGAGTCAAACTTGCCCCTCACTGAAAACCACTGAATCGGGCTATTTTTTCATCAGAAACTTCTGCCACAGTCAGCCATAACCCTCCCCTGTTTTGTATTTCTTATAAAATAATCATAATAGCTCTCATTATTGTGTACCTACTATGTGTCAGAAACTTCATATGCATTCTCTCATTTAATCCTCACCACAACCCTGTGAACTATTCATCTCCAATTTACAGATGACAATTCTGAAGTTTAGAGAAAGTCATACAATTAGTAGGAAATGGAGCTAAGAGACAAATCCAGAACTGTTTGGCTCTAAACCTGTGCTTTTATCCACTGTTCAACCCAGATCGACAACCCACTTTGACAAATGAAGAAACTGAAGTTCTTCCAACTTACGCAATTTATCTATACCACACAACTAGCCTATGGCAGAATAGGGTACTACTCTAGGTTTCTGTAGCTCAAATGATACACCGTTTTTTGTCCATATGAGTCTATTAAGTGGTGGCTGGGCCATTTGTACCCTCTCCGACTTGGGTGCCAGTAGAAACAAAAGGGTGAGATATCTGGAGCCAATGAAGTTCAGAGATTGCACCAAAAGAAAATAACAAAGCAGTGGCAATCAGCAAAAGAAAAAAAAATCCACCAGTACTAGTGAGGCCACACAGCTACCAAAGTTTGCAATGAGAAGAAAGAGTCCTACTTCTACTGCCACTTAGGGAACGATTTGAGTATTTCTCTGGTAATCCTTGACCCTCACCTGCTTCACTGAACTCCAAAGTCAGAAAACCGTGCGACCAGATTGAGTTTTCTTAAGGCACTTTGAGACTATTCTACTTCATTATGTCTGCTAATGGCTGAGCCAGAAAAAAAATCATATTTTCTGCAATGATGATGATGAAAAGTCAATATCTCATGAATTCCCCATGTGCCCAAGCTGGAATTTAACATGGCAAAATTAATGTGTGAACCAGTGTTGCTATTTAATGTGGTTTCTATCAAAGTGTTCATAAAACCTGGAGCTGCAGCTGGCCCCCATTAGGTAGTTTCTTGGTGAAAGTTTTCCAAGGAAAACTTTTTTTTTTAACAACTTCATAAAGCCAAGCACAAAACGGCATTGCTACGACTGGCTGAAAGATATGGGACTTTTTGTCTTTGACGACTAAAATGTTAAATGGGGGCTTACTCTGTGCATTTATGGAAGAAAACTTGGAAGGCATTAAAGGCTACATTTTGAGCCTTGCATGATTTCATTCATTTATGCATGAATTCATTTGTTCAACATTTATTTAGCACCTACTATATACCAGGCACTGTGCCAAATGTTGGGAGGAAGAAAAAGATGAATAACACTGGCGAGAACACAAGTAACTCTTTCAAAGTAGTCTATGGCAAGGACTTCAGTGATAGAATTTGTAAAGCTACCTGGAAAAGTGCTTGGTGCCAACAAATGCTCAGAATATGTGTGTTCATTCCTTCTACGTACACAATTAAATGCAAATGCTTTGAAAACCATCATGCATTTATTGCTAAAAGATGACTATCAACCTCACACAAAAGGTATTGTTTGGGGCCCAATTTAGAAATATGTGCTACTGTTTTAAAAGGTACATTTTCATCTAAACAACAAGATGTATAGTTAGTTTTGTCACAACACCATTACACCTTTCCTGTATGCTTGCATACTTCCTCTGCTCTCAGGAGACTTATACTCCAGCTGAGGAAATCATGTTTATATTTTCTTATGAATAAAACATGAAGAAGGCTTGCCCCTCCAGCAGACTTTCTTGCCCAAAGGCTCAGGTTGGTTCTAGATTGGTGTAAACATCGGCCATTCATCCAACCAACCCTTCCATTCAACCAGCATAGGTAATAATAATGTTATAAGAGTTCGGAGGCACAAATGATCTCCTGGGGAATGAGGTGGTCAGGCAAGGCTTTATGAGGTAGGCAATCCCGAAGCTAGGTCTCAAGATTGAAGGTTGTACACAGTACAAAGGAAGAAGAAAGAAATTCAAGAGTGGGGGAAAGCTTGAGCAAAGATGCAGAAGTAGGAACATGCTTAGCATGATTGGGAGCAATGAATACACCAGTTTGACCTGAATACCATTCAGAGAATTAGTGGAAAATCAAAGTCACGCTAGGTAGGGCCAGATCATGGAAAAACCTCAAATTTCAGTCTCAGGCATTGTATAAAATTTGTAGCCTATATATGGTTGCAAACATTATACTTTTAAAAAGTGTATACCAGGAACCGAGTCCACAGGTTCTCAAGTATTTTATTCTTAGCAGTATTCTTTATTACAGTAAGTCTCAGAACCTTCCAAATGCTTCCAATACTATAAAATCCACAGGACTTGGAGGCCTGTAAAAGAAAAGGTCCTGAAAACATATGGCAACGCTGTACCTGGGAAATGTGTCCTTGAGAAAAGAAACTAGTATTTGCAGACATTGTGCAAGACCCTTGTACTTGTGTTCTTCAATTTCATTTCCACATAAAGTCTATGAGGTAGGTCCTAATATAGCCCCCATTTTACAGATGAAAAAAAATGAGCCTCAGATAGCAGATCAATACAGGATTCAAAATGTGGCCCATTTTGTTCTAAATCCACTATTCTTTTTACCGTACCACACTGCCCCCTGAATGGAATTTCTCTGCAAAAATTTGGGTCAGGGTACCCTGTGATTCATCCTTACCTTCAGTTGCTATTCATCTGGAACCTAGTAAAAATTTCTATTTGCCTATCATCCAAATATCTTTGAATATCAGATATTTTGAGGTTCTAGCCAAGTTAGTGAAAACAATTAATGCCAGGACTCCCAGGACTATTTATTATAAAGTCAAACTAGCCCTTCACTATATAGTCAAACTACCCCCACATTTAATTAACCATCAAGAGACTCTACAGCAAGGACCAGAGAAAATGGTGCTAACTGGAACTATTTGAGTGGTTTGGGTTGACAGTCACAGCCAATAAGGATTAGCTCTATTATTCTGGTAGGCTCTGCTGCCTCTTTAAGTACCACATGACTAAAACTACAGCAAACAATTACACTAGCAGGTTACCTTTGTACAGCACTCTATAGTTTACAAAGGTTATATACAACCCCCTCTGAAACACCACCACTTTCAATTTCACAAATAAGAAAACTAAAGATCAGAGAAAGCAAGCAACTTGCTCAAGGACACATATCTCAATAATTGGTAAAGTACAAATTTAAACCCCAGCTCTTTGACCTAAAAGTTCAATATACTACCTTTTAAGTGTGAAGACACTGATATTGCCTTCATTTTGCCAAAATAACCATGTAGTGAAATACTAGGAGAAGTCATCAACTTAACTGATTTTATTTCTCACTGCTAATCTTCCAGGTTCTGAAGTGTATTAGGTCATTTTTGCATTGCTATAAAGAAATATCTGAAGCTGGGCAATTTATAAAGAAAACAGGTTTAATTGGCTTACGTTTCTGCAGGCTGTATAAGCATGATGCTAGCTTCTGGTGAAAACTCAGGAAGCTTCTGGTGAGGACTCAGGAAGCTTACAACCATGGCAGAAGGTGAAGGGGAAACCAGGATGTCACATGGTGAGATAGGGATCCAGTGAGAGATGGGGAAGGTGTCACATTCTTTTTTCAATAGTTTATTAATTTATTTAAAAATATATTTTAAAAATTATGTGGGTATATAGTAGGTGTGTATATTTATGGGGAACATGAGATATTTTGGTATAGACATTCAATGGGTAATAATCACATCATGGACAATGAAGTATCCATCCCCTCAAGCATTTATCCTTTGTGTCACAAACAATCCAATTATGTTTTTTCAGTTATTTTAAAATGTACAATTAAATTATTATTGATTATAATCTCCTTGTTGTTCTAGCAAATATTAGGTCTCATCCATTATTCTAACTACATTTTTGTACTCATTAACCATGCCCACTCCTGCTGCCCCTTACTATCCTTTCTAGTCTGTGGTATCCATTCTTCTACTCTCTATCTCCACAAGTTCAATTGTTTTGAATTTTACATCCCACAAATATGTGAGAACATGTGATAGTTGTCTTTCTGTGCCTGGCTTATTTCACTTAACATAATGACCCCCAGTTCCATCCATGTTGTTGCAAGTGACAAGATCGTATTCTTTTTTATGGCTGAATAGTACTCTATTGTGCCACATTTTCTTTATCCATTCATCTGTTGATGGACATTTAGCTTGCTTCCAAATCTTGGCTATTGTGAACAGTGCTGCAACAAACATGAGTGTGCAGATATCTCTTCAATATACTGAATTCCTTTCTTTTAGGTATATATCCAGCAGTGGAATTGCTAAACTATATGGTAGTTCCATTTTTAGCTTTTTGAGGAACCTCCAAACTCTCCTCCATAGTGGTTCGAATCATGTACACTCCAACCAACAGTCCCCAAGGGATCCTTTTTCTCCATATCCTCTCCAGCATTTGTTATTCCCTGACATTTGGATAAAAGGCATTTTAACTGGGATGAGATGATATCTCATTATAGTTTTGATTTGCATTTCTCTAATGATCAATGATATTGAACACCTATTGATAAGCCTGTTTGACATTCATGTGTCTTCTTTTGAGAAACATCTAATCTTTTGCCCACTTTTTAATCGGATCATTATCCCCCTTGGAATATAACTCCATTGGACCAGGAACCACACTCCCAGCCCCCACAGTAGCCACAGCAAGTCCAACTCAAGAAGAAGCTGAGCTCAGACACCCCTATCCCTGCCCCCACCTGGTGGTCTTTCTTTACCTGCCCTGGTAGCCTGGTAGCCGAAGACAAAGGTCATAGTCTCTTGGGAACTCTATGGCCCTGCCACTGCCTGAGAAACCTGAATACTTAACCAGGTGTCCCTAGGGCAAGTTTGCATCCTCCCTACAGGACTGCGGCTGATGCCTCCTTGAAAGAACCAACTCCTCGCTGGAGGCCAACCAACACAAAACCAGTGCACTAAACAAAAACACAACCAAAGACTCTCACTGAGTCCACTTCACTACCCTGCTAACTCCACCAGAGCAGATGCTGGTATCCACGGCTGCAAGACCTGAAGATGGATCACATCACAGGACTCACTGCAGACAATCTCCAGTGCCAGCCTGGAGCATGGTAGCTCTGCTGGGTGACTAGACCCAGAAGAGTAAAAGCAATGACTACACTTCAAGCTCTTAGGAAGCCCCATTCCTAGGGGAAGGAGGAGAACACCAAATCAAGGGAGTACTCTGTGGGACGAAAGAATCTGAACAGCAGCCCTTGAATTCCAGACCTTCCACCGGACATAGTCTACCCAAATGAGAAGAAACCAGAAAGACAATTCTGGTAATATGACAAAACAAGCTTCTTTAATACCCCTGAAGATCATACCAGCTCACCAGCAATGGATCCAAACCAAGAGGAAATATCTGAATTACCAGAAAAACAATTTCAGAAGGTCAATTGTAAAGCTAATCAAATAGGCACCAGAGAAAGGTGAAGTCCAACTTAAATAAATTAAAAAAACATGATATAGGATATGAAAGAAAAACTCTCCAGTGAAAGAGATAGCATAAATAAAAAACAATCACAACTTCTGGAAATCAAGGACACACACAGAGAAATGCAAAATGCACTGGAAAGTTTCAGCAATAGAATTGAACAAGCAAAAGAAAGAACCTTAGAGATCAAAGGCAAGCCTTTCAAATTAACCCAATCTGTCAAAGACAAAAAAGAATTTTTAAAAAATGAGCAAAGCCTCCAAGAAGTTTGGGACTATGTTAAAAGTCAAAACTTAAGAATAATCGGTGTTCCTGAGGAATAAGATAAATCTAAAAGCTTGGAAAACATATTTGAGGGAATAATCAAGGAAAACTTCCCTGGCCTTGCTAGAGACCTAAACATCCAAATACAAGAAACTCAAAGAGCACCTGGGAAATTAATTGCAAATCACCCAGGCACAAAGTCATCAGGTTATCTAATGTCAAGACAAATGAAAGAATCTAAAGGGTTGTGCAGCAAAAGCATCAGGTAACCTATAAAAAGAAAACCTATCAGATTAACAACAGATTTCTCATCAGAAACCCTACAAGCTAGAAGGGTTCAGGGTCCTATTTTTAGCCTCCTTAACCAAAACAATTATCAGCCAAGAATTTTGGGTCCAGCAAAACTAAGATTCATACAAAAAAAAAAAAAAAAAAAAAAAAAAATACAGTCTTTTCCAGAGAAACAAATGCTGAGAGAATTCACCACTACCGAGCCAGAACTACAAGAACTGATAAAAGGAGCTCTAAACCTGGAAACAAATCCTTGAAATACACCAAAATGGAACATCTTTAAAGCATAAATCTCACAAGACCTATATAACAATAACACATTAAAAAAAAAAAAACAAGGTATTCAGGCAACAAATAACATGATGAATATAATAGTACCTCACAACTCAATAATAACATTGAAGGTAAATGGCCTAAATGCTCCCCTTAAAAAATATAGAATGTCAGTATGGATAAGAATTCACCAACCAAGTTTCTGCTGTCTTCAGGAGACTCACTTAACACATAAGGACTCACATATACTTAAGGTAAAGGGGTGGAAAAAGATATTCCATGCAAATAAACACCTAAAGTGAGCAGGAGTAGCTATTCTTATATCAGACAAAACAAACTTTAAAGGAACAGCAATTAAAAAAGACTAAGAAGGACATTAAATGATGATAAAAGGACTAGTCCAACAAGAAAATACCACAATTCTAAATATATATACACCTAACACTGGAGCTCCCAAATTTATAAAACAATTACCACTAGATCTAAGAAATGAGATAGACAGCAACACAATAATAGTGGCAGACTTTAATACTTTACTGACAGCACTAGACAGGTCATCAAGACAGAAAGTTGACAAAGAAACAATAGAATTAAACTCTACTATAGAACAAATGGACTTAAGGGGTATTTACAGAACATTCTACCCAACAACTGCAGAATATACATTCTATTCAACAGCACATGGAACATTTTCCAAGACAGACCACATGTTAGGCCACAAAACAAGTCCCAGAAAATTTAAGAAAATCAAAATTATATCAAGTACTCTTAGACCACAGTGGAATAATATTAAAAATCAACTCCAAAAGGAACCCTCAAAACCATGCAAATACATGGGAATTAAATAACCTGCTCCTGAATGATCATTATGTCAACAATGAAATCAAGATGGAAATTTAAAAATTATTTGAACTGAATGATAACAGTGACACAACCTATCAAAACTTCTGGGATACAGCAAAAGGAAAGAAGAAAGTTCATAGCATTAAATGCCTACATCAAAAAGTCTGAAAGAGCACAAATAGTCTGAAATTACACTTCATGGACTGGAGAAACAAGAACAATCCAAACTCAAACCCAGCAGAAGAAAGGAAATAACGAAGATGGGAACAGAACTAAATGAAATTGAAACAAAAAAATACAAAAGGTAAATGAAACAAAAAGCCAGTTCTTTGAAAAGATAAATACAATTGATAGACCATTAGCAGGATTAACAAAGGAAAGAAGAGAGAAGATCCAAATAAGCTCAATTAGAAACAAAACAGGAGATATTACAACCAATACCACAGAAATGCAAAAAAAAAAAAAAAAAAAAAAAAGAGCATTCAAGGCTACTATGAATACCCTTACATGCATAAACTAGGAAACCTAGAGAAGATGATAAATTCCTGGAAAAATACAACCCTCCTAGTTTAACCAGTAAAATATAAAATCTTTGAACAGACCAATAACAAGCAGTAAGACTGAAATGGCAATTTAAAAATTACCAACAGAAAAAAGTCCAGGACCAGATGGATTCACAGCTGAATTTTGTCAGATATTCAAAGATGAATTGGTACCAATCCTATTGACACTATTCCAAAAGATACAGAAAGAGGGAATCCTCCCTAAATCATTTTATGAAGCCAGTAACAATCTAATACCAAAACCAGGGAAGGACATAACAAAAAGAGAAAACTACAGAAAAATGTCCCTGATGAACATAGATGCAAAAATCCTCAACAAAATACTAGTGAATCAAATCCAGTGGCATATCAAAAAGATAATCCACCATGACCAAGTGGCAGGGATGATTTAACATACATAAGTCAATAAACGTGATACACCACATAAACAGAATTAAAAACAAAAATCACGTGATCATATCAACAGCTGCAGAAAAGCATTTGACAAAATCCAGCATTCCTTTATGATTAAAACTCTCAGCAAAATCGGCATAGAAGAGACATACTTTAAGGTAATAAAAGCCATCTATGACAAACCCACAGCCAACATTATACTGAACAGGGAAAAGATGAAAGCAGTCCCCCTGACAACTGAAACAAGACAAGAATGCCTACTTTCACCACTTCTATTCAACACAGTAATGGCATTCCTAGCCAGAGCAATCAGACAAGAGAAATAAATCAAGGGCATCCAAATCGGTAAAAAGGAAGTCAAACTGTCGCTGTTTGCTAATGATATGATTGTATACCTAGAAAACTTTAAAGGCTCCTCTAAAAAGCTCCTAGAACTGATAAATAAATTCAGCGAAGTTTCAGGATACAAAATTAATGTACATAAATCAGTAGCTCTGCTATACACCAACAGCGACCAAGATGAGAATCAAATCAAGAACTTAACCCCTTTCACAATAGCTGCAAAAAAATTAAATACTTAGGAATATACCTAACCAAGGACATGAAAGACCTCTACAAGTAAAATTACAAAACTCTGCTGAAAGACATCATAGATGACACAAACAAATAGAAACACATCCCATGCTCATGGATGGGTAGAATCAGTATTGTGAAAATGAACATACTGCCAAAAGCAATATACAAATTCAATGCAATTCCCATCAAAACACCACCATCATTCTTCACAGAACTACAAAAAACGATCCTAGGCCATGCATGGTGGCTCACAACTGTAATCCCAGCACTTTGGGATGCCAAGGCGGGCAGATCATCTGAGGTCAGGAGTTCAAGACCAGCCTGGGCAACATGGTGAAACTCCATCTCTACTAAAAATACAAAAATTAGCCAGGCATGGTGCCAGGCACCTTTAATCCCAGTTACTCAGGAGGTTGAGGGAGGAGAATCTCTTGAACCTGGGAGGCAGAGGATGCAGTGACTCAAGACTGCGCCATTGCACTCCAGCCTGGGCAACAAGAGGAAAACTCTGTCAAAAAAAGAAAAAAAAAATCCTAAAATTTATATGTAACCAAAAAAAGAACCTGCATAGCCAAAGCAAGACTAAGCAAAAAGAACACATCTGGAGGTATCACATTACCTGACTTCAAACCACACGACAAGTACATAGTCATCAAAACAGCATGGTTCTGGTATAAAAATAGGCACATAGGCCAATGGAACAGAACAGAGAACCCAGAAACAAAGCCATATACTTACAGCCAACTGTTCTTCAACAAAGCAAACAAAAACATAAACTGGGGAAAGGATACTGTATTCAACTAACGATGTTGGGATAACTGGCAAGCCACATGTAGAAGAATGAAACTGGATCTTCATCTCTCATCTTAAACAAAAATCAACTCAAGATGGATCTGAGACTTAAAACTTAGACCTGAAATCATAAAGATTCTAGAAGATAACATTGGAAAAATCCTTCTAGACATTGACTTAGGCAAAAACTTTGTGACCAAGAACCCAAAAGCAAATGCAACAAAAGCAAAGATAAATAGATGGGACTTAATTAAACTAAAAAACTTCCACATAGCAAAAGAAATAATCAGCAGAGTTAACAGACAACCGACAGAGTGGGAGAAAGTCTTCACAATCTATACATCCAACAAAGGACTAATGTCCAGAATCTACAAAGAACTCAAACAAATCAGCAAGAAAAATCAAACAATCCCATCAAAAAGTGGGCTAAGGACATGAATAGACAATTCTCAAAAGAAGATATACAAATGGTCAACAAGCATATGGAAAAATGCTCAGCATCACTAATGATCAGGGAAATGTAAATTAAAACCTCACTCCTGCAAGAATGGCCATAATCAAAAAATCAAAAAATAATAGATGTTGGCATGGATAAAGTGAAAAGGGAACACTTTTGCACTGTTGGTGGGATGTAAACTAGTACAACCACTATGGAAAAATGGAAAACAGTGTGGAGATTCCTTAAAGAAATAAAAGTAGATCTACTGTTTGATCCAGCAATCCCACTACTGGGTATCTACCCAGAGGAAAGGAAGTCATTACACAAAAAAGACACTTGCACACGCACATTTATAGCAGCACAATTTGCAATTGCAAAAATATGGAACTAACCTAAGTGCCCACCAATCAACAATTGGATAAAGAAAATGTGGCATATATATATATACACCATGGAATACTACTCAGCCATAAAGAGGAATTAAATAATGACATTTGCAGCTACCTGGATGGAATTGGAAACTATAATTCTAAGTGAAGTAACTCAGGAATGGAAATCCAAACATTCTACATTCTCACTCATACAGTGAGCTAAACTATGAGGATACAAAGGCATAAGAATGATATATTGGACTTTGGGGACTTGGAGGAAAGAGTGGGGGGTGGTGAGGATAAAAGACTACACACTGAGTACTGCTAGGGTGATGGGTGTACCAAAATCTCAGAAATCACCACTGAAGAATTTATTCATGTAACCAAACACCACCTGTTCCCCAAAAAACTATTGAAACAAAAAAATTTGGCCGGGCGTGGTGGCTCACACCTGTAATCTCAGCACTTTGGGAGGCCAAGGCAGGTGGATTACCTGAGGTCAGAAGTTCAAGACCAGCCTGGCCAACATGGTGAAACCCCATCTCTACTAAAAAATATATAAACATTTGCCAGGCGTGGTGGCAGACACCTGTAAACCCAGCTACTCGGGAGGCTGAGGCAGGAGAATTGCTTGAGCCCGGGAGAGGGAGGTTGCAGTGAGCCAAGATCATGCCACTGCACTCCAGCCTGGCTGACAGAGCAAGATTCTGTCTCCCAAAAAAAAAAAAAAAAAGAATTAAAAAAAAAGTAAGATCATATCATCTGCAAAAAGGGTAATTTGACTTTTTCCTTTCTAATTTGGATGTCTTTTATTTCTTTCTCTTGTCTGATTACTCCAGCTAAGACTTCCAGTACTATGTTAACTAACAGCAGTGAAAGTGGGCATTATTGTGTTCCTAACGTTAGAGGAAAGGCTTTCAATTCATCCATATTCAATATGATACTTGCTGAGGGTCTGCCCCATATGGCTTTTTTTTTTTAGATGGAGTTTCACTCTTCTTGCCCAGGCTGGAGTGCAATGGCGCTATCTCAGCTCACTGCAACTTCTGCCTCCCGTGTTCAAGTGATTCTCCTGCCTCAGCCTCCTGAGTAACTGTGATTACAGGCATGTGCACCACGACTGGCTAATGGCTTTACTTATCTTAAGGTATGTTCCTTCTACGTCCAGTTTTTTGACAGTTTTATCATCATCAAAAAATTGGGATTTGATGGTTTGAGGGATGTTGAACTTCATAGAATGCTTTTCAGCATCAATTAAAATGATCATGTAGTTTTTGTCCTTCATTCTGTTGATATGATGTATCACATTGATTTGTGTATATTGAACCATTTTTGTATCCCTGGGATAAATTTCACGTGGTCATAATGCATGATCTTTTTCATGTATTGTTGAATTTGGTTTGCTAGTATTTTGTTGAGGAGTTTTGCATCAATATTCATCAGATATATTAGCCTGTAGTTTCCTGTTTTTGATATGTTTCTGTCTGGTTTTGGTATCAGGACAATATTGGCCTTGGAGGCATTTGCACTGCACAGCTTTACTCTCAGCTTGGTAAGGCAACACTGAGTTTAATGTAAAGTCTCCCAGTTGCTGTGTTCTCCCTCCCCAAAGTGCACAGATTTTATCTCCGCATCAAATAGCTGCTGCTGTGGGGTGGAAGAGGGGTGGCATTAGTGATTCAAGACTGTCTCTCCTGCCATCCTCAATGCCTCTTTCTACAATATGAACTTAAAAACAGATGCTGTGGTTGCTCACCTGATTTTTGGTTCTTGTGAGGGTGCTTTTTTGTGTGCAGATAGTAGTGAAAATTTAGTGTTCTAGCAGGAGGAACAAATGATGTAGGCTTCTATTCTGCCATTTTGCTGTGTTCCCGAGATTGCCACAACAACCAAATCTCACGTGAACCCAGAGTGAGAATTCAACTCATTACCATAGGGAGGGCACCAAGTCATTCATGAGGGATCCGCATCCATGGCCAAATCACCTCCCACCAGATCCCCTCCAACATTGGATATTACATTTTAACATGAAAATTGGAGGGGACAAGCATCCAAACCCTATCACGAAGTTTCTCTCTCCAGTCCTGTCTCCAGCTCTCTATTGATTGAAATGACCAGCTGATCTGGTACCATGCAGACACAGTCTATGTGTCATAGGTGCAGAGAACTCCCCCTCAAACTCCCAAATGCAATAAACATGACTTTAACCTTGAGGAAATCCAAAACACATGGAAAACATAAAAATGGCATTGGAGAAATTAATAACAGGTTATCAGAGAGACAAGAGTCTCTAGTTGTGTTATATTGATGAGTCATGACTAGACCCTGTTAAAAAAAGAACCTGGATGGTATTATAATGATATAGATAGCAGAGAACATGTAGGAATAAGATAAATAGCTACCTGATGAGCATGCAGAGATACTCAAAAGGTCTCTAAAAATTTCAGTCATCAAATCATGCTATTCACAGTCTACCCTATCTTTTAACATATTTTTTCAAAATGTATGCATGAAAATGAATGTAATCATCGCCTATGTTCATCAAGCAGCTAATTACTTTAAGGATGAAAAAATCATTAGATTATATTCTCCAGTGAGTGTTTTTTTTTTATTTAACTGGTGAGGTGAAGATTCTAGTTTAGGCCCTTATTGCCCAGGGGTTGAATTCTGCAAAAGCCTCCTGCTTGACTTTCCTTAGTACTGTTTCTCGTACTGGAGAATCCACCAGAATCACCTGTAGGGCTTTTTAAACCACAGACTTTTGGGCCCCACCCTCAGAGTTTCTGATTCAGTAGGTTTGGGGTGGGGATCAAGAATTGGCATTTATAACAAGTTCCCAGGTTCTGTTGACACTCCTAGCCCACGGACCACAGTTGGAGAATAAATACTGTACAGCCACTAAAGCAACCATCTGAAAACACTTACTTTGTTTGTATCACTCTTCTCAAATACTTTCAGAGGCTTACAATTGCCTACCCAATAAAATTCAGACTCTAGTACCTAACACTGCAAGTTCCAGTCACCTTCTCTCTCCAAACTTCCCTCTCAGCAATCAGAAACACAAACACTTCATTCCAGCCAAGAAGGTTTCTTCACTGGTCCCTGACTCAATATGCTTACTGCTTGCTGCTGACTTCAATCCTTGCTTCATGCTGTTCCTCTCAAAGGAAATGAATGCCTTTACCTTTCCTTTGCTCATCAGTTTGGACTCCTGCTCTATTTCTTCTAATTGGCCTTTCTTGACTCTTCTAGCTGCATTAATCTCCTCTTTCTGTAGAGGCCAATAGCACCTCTAATTTGTATCCCTCAGTTTAGCAAGCAGGAAGTTGAGTGGTTTTATGTATGTTGCTTCTCTGTAAGTAAACTCAGTTCCCTGAAGGCCCATGTTTTAAGCAATGTTCTCCTTCAGTACCTATGGCAGTGCTAGCTAGACAAATAGTAGGTACTCAATAAATACAACTTTTTAAATTACAACTTTTAAAATACAACTTTATTAATTAAGGATGTTTCATATATTTTTAAATGTGGTGAAGCTTGGCACAGTAATGAATGGTATATTTTGGCTAGATTTGTTGTGTTTTCAAGTTTTTGTTTGTTGTATATTTCTTTCATGTTTTCAGAATTCCTGAACACACTTACATTTGTAAAATTAGGTTGAAAGCAGATGTGACAACATGGGTACAATCTATGCATTTGCTGATCACTGCTGGATATTTCCCAGTATACTCACACATGGAGCACAGACCTAATTTGCAGAGCTCAACTTAACCCTCTGGTAACACAGGCACATTATAGGTTGCTTTGACCCAGATTCAGCACCAAACAGTGATCTAGACATATGCTAATTAAGATTTCACTAATGACAAAAATATCCTGCCTTTGAGGGATGCTTTGGTGAAACAGGATGGAGATTAAAAAGACAATTACACTTCTTAAATCACCTCCGTTGCTCTCCATGAGATACTCTGAGGCTAGTTTGGTTCAATTCCACCTTTTCAAAAAATCTCAGTTGGGGGAAAATGGGAATACAAAAATAATAATTTCTCAAAGCAAATTTAAACTATTCTAACCGGAACATGGTAGGTAGAAAGCAACTGATGTCTAAAATTATGCTGGCGGTGTTCTTCTTCCCGTAGAATCTAAATTATTTGAATTGATGAAAGAAAAACACACAAATTGTGTGTATACATACAAACTAGTTTGAATTTTTTGAAAGATTATTCTCCATTTCTGAACAGATTACTAACTTGGGTTTGATTTCAGTCAAATATCTGGTACTTTTCTTATCAATTGTTGTCTTCCCTCCACTCCCACATAACCACACATATTTCTAGAATGTGTGAGGGCATAATCACCTGGCAGCTGGATATCATTCTAATTACAAAGACAGTGTGACTCAACCCAATGACATTAGTTACAGTTGGCAGTGGATTTTTTACTTTATTTTGGATTTCCTTCACTCCAAAGAGGCTCTCTAACTGAAATACTTTGCTATATAAGTGATTGCTTAAATGAGTGCAAAGTAACAGGCTTGTTGGTCTCTATGGCAGGCCATACATAATCACCATAGAAATATATAATTACACCTGTCAACCTCATCTTGTGTAATTGATTCAATGACTAACAATGTCAGTGGCAGGCTAAGCTTTGAGGTCTCACTGTGAGAAAATACTCATACATGGCTAAACATCTTGGTGTCTTAATTGCTTGTCATACTGCCAAGGCTCCTGTGTTGTATCTATTTCCACAGCAACAGACTGGAATAGATAAAGCATATTTAATAGCCTAAAGTGAAATGATAACCTTATTTTTGTTTTATAGGCCTTTTAAGAAAATCATAGAGTCATTGAAAATAATCTGGTCGTGAAGCCAAATTTGAGAGAGAGAAGCCTAAAATATTCTGTGCGTTAAAAACTAGATGCACGCTCTGCACTTTAAAAAAAATCCTCTAATTATGATTACAAGCTAAGAGGAGCAGTTCATGGTTGAACATGTACAAAAGCCCAACATGACAAGAGGTTTTCGTCACTCACTGCCTTTTCAGGAGTTGTTGGAACACATTAAAGTCTATCGACCCCAAAGCAAAATACTGGAAGCTACTGACCATTGGCAGTTTTTCTGAGAGGATGGGTTGGGGAAATCAACATGATGGTGAAGTAGAGGCCACTGATACTAGGGGCCAGCACACTAACCATTATTATGTGTAATGAAGATGCAGAGTCACAGCTAGTATTGTAACAAAATGCAATCAGTTAGTTTGAAATTTAGCAAATGACATCCTGTAGCTAGTGTTTAGAGGGTATAGTGACTAAATGAAAGTTGCCAAGAAGCCTGCAGATTAACCCGAGATTAAATAACTTTTGATACATTTCACAGCTACAAAGTAACTCCCACACCCAATCTCTACTGTTCTATTTATTTATTTATTTATTTATTTATTTACTTTATTATTTTATTTAGTTTTTTGTGACAGTTTTTCCACTCTGTCACCCAGGCTGGAATACAGTGGCATGATCTCAGCTCACTGCAACCTCTGTCTCCCAGGTTCAAGCGGTTCTCCTGCCGAGTAGCTGATACTATAGGCATGTGCCACCTGTCCTGCTAACTTTTGTATTTTTAGTAGAGACGGGGTTTCACAATGTTGGCCAGGCTGGTCTCGAATTTCTGACCTCAGGTAATCCGCCCATCTTGGCCTCCCAAAGTGCTGGAATTACAGGTGTGAGCCATCATGCCTGGCCTCTACTGGTCTCTGATTTCTCATTAACAAGCTATTTTTTGTATGAGTCATACTCAGGCAACTGCTTTCCATGGCTACCAAAGCCCATTCACTCGTTAATTCATCTATTTATTCACTCAATGAACATATTTTTGAGCACATACTATGTGTTAGGCACTGTGCTAGATGTTGCAGTGTAACACAAGAGAATGTGTGTCATGGAGGCACATAAGAGTAGTGCTAGCTCAGACTTGATCAGAAACGTTTTCCTGGAGGAGATGACACTTAACATGAGTCTTGCAGCATGAATAGAATATTAACCTGGTTTTGAGGGGAGGGGGAAATATCAGTGACATGGTACAAAGTCACAGAGGTGAGGTACAACATGGCTGGAGCATAAAATGGCATAACAGGATATTTGGCTTGAGAGGGAAGAAGGAAACAGATCATAAAAGGGTTTTTCACATTTTAAGGATTTCAGATCCTGATCCTGAAAGCAAAGGAGAACCAGCTTTTAATTGTGTTTTGGGAGGCAGGGCACGTGTTAAGAATATTATTTATGTGTAACATTAAGAATAGAACAGTACTTTCAGAAGAATCTGATTTTTCTATTCAATTACATTTTCCTTGACTGGAGTATTTAACACTCTTCATAACATGATAACTTTGTTTGCTTTTCTGGTGCTTTTCTAGCTCCTTTGCTGTTCTTATTTATTCTGTCAAATCAGTGGATTCTTCCCCTTCCACTGTCACCAACCCTATACAAACTTTCCTAATTCGCTTCCTAATATACCTCCCTCCTTCTTCCAATTCATCATGAATACTTCTGGATATTTGCTTTTTCTAAATTCCACTTTCAGCCATATAATATGCACCTGTTGTTTCTAATTGCATAACAAACATGCACCCATTTTTGGTAGCAGCACCATAATTTTCCTGTAGAAAACAATCCCTTACCCAGTGGATCATGTCCCACCTTCCTCTGGTCAGAGGCCAGTTGTATAAGCCAGGCCAAGCCAATCAGACTTCCCATGAAATTTAAATCTTGACCTGAAGGATTTATTGGTATCTAGTTCACCGTAAGAGCAGAATGCTGAAGTACTTGTAATTTAGTTCCTGTGGCTTTGGATCTGTATGGTTCTTGTCCTTTCTAAAGCCTGGTTGTTGTGCATTCTCTTAAGTTCTAGAAGCTTCCCTATATCCTTCTAGTGGTGTGCGTGTGCGTGTGTGTGTGTGTGTGTGTGTGTATAGATAGATAGATGATAGATAGATAGATCGATAGACAGATAGATAGATAGATAGATGTTCATGTGTGTGTGTAGAGTTCAGGTTAGTTAGAGTCCACTACTGTCATTTGCAAATGGAAAGTGTAAGCTTCCTACTGGCATTAAAGGCACTTGCTTAATAGAAACCATCCTGCCTGTCCAAACATACATACCATCATTAGCCAAACTAAACTCTCTGCCACAGTCTGAGTCTCCCTTCTCTATCTCTTCTGCCACACCTACTTTTATAGTCCTAACTCCATATATTTTTCTTTCTTCTCTCATAGTCTATCCTCATATCCCATTACAGTTGATACTGATGGAGGGCAAACAATTATGAGTGCCACCGTGATGATGGTTCAGGAAAGAAGAGATGAGGGAAACATAGGTCCAACCTTAAAAACTAACCTTCTATTCTACAAATCTTATTTTTCCCTTTTGGCCTCCTGCCCAAAGCCTTTCCCAATGTTACAAACTTTCTAGGGCAAGGGTCCCCAACTCCCAGGCTGCACAGCAGGAAGTGAGCAGTGGGTGATAGAGGGGAGCTTGATCTGTATTTATAGTCACTCCCCATTGCTCACGTTACTGTCTGAGCTCTGCCTCCTCTCATACCAGTGGTAGCATTAGATTCTCATAGGAGTGCTCACTCTATTGTGAACTGTGCATGTGAGGGATCTAGGTTGTGTGCTCCTTATGAAAATCTAATGCCTGACGATCTGTCACTGTCTCCCATCACCCCCAGATGGGATCATCTAGTTGCAGGAAAACAAGCTCAGGGCTCCCACTGATTTTACATTATGGTGAGTTGTATAATTATTTTATTATATATTATAATGTAACAATAATAGAAATAAAGTCCACAATAAATGTAATGCACTTGAATCATCCCAAAATCATCCACCCAACCCTCACCCTGGTCCATGAAAAAATTGTCTTCCACAAAACTAGTCCCTGGTTCCAAAAAGGTTGGAGACTGCTGCTGTAGGGTCTAGGAACTTTGCCTTGATAGTCTCTACTGCACAGGTGAGCATTAAGATAAATATTGTTGAATGCTGTACTTTAATTTTCTTTTTTCCCCAGCAACATTATAAGCTCTTCAGGAAATGGTTGTGTCTTCTGCTACCTTTCATTCTCCCTCCCAACTCCATCTGCCAACCTGCAGTTTTGTGCAGGAGCATACTGAATTAAATAATGTTTAAGATACTAGGGAAAATATAGGAAAGAAAATTACTTTTAAATTTTTATTAATATATAATGTTTGTACAAATTCAGGGGCTATGTGTGATATTTTGATACCTGTAAACAATATGTGATAATCAAATCAAAGTAATTGGGACATCCATTACCTTAAACATTCATCTTTTCTTTTTGTTGGAAACATTACAATTAAGAAGTTTATTTTTAACTTATGCCCACTGTTGGGCCGCTGGAGCCTTATTTGTTAGAGAGTGTGGTATATTACATGGGTTTTGGAATCAGACAGCCCTGAGTTCAAACTCTGGTTCTGTCACTTATGAACTATATACCTATACTTCTACACCTCAGTTTTCTCATCTGTATATTAGATGATACTATGCATATTAAATTGCTAAGCCCAGTGTCTGGCACACTAAAGAATTACTATTTGTAGTTGTTTTTATTAAAATGGAAATTGTTTTCTTAATCAATAACCCCAAACCACATTTAATTTTTTACATGCCAAATTCTGAATCTGTGGCTGCAGAGGAGTCTATATATGGGTTTCCCTCTGAAATAAAATAAGATGTATTTTGCGGACAAACCTAGAAAATTTCTAAACCACTTTTATCTCCAAAAGCCACTGATTCACTCTCACATTTTATCTTTCCCACTTAGTATAGAAACAATTTTTTAGAATAGGTGCTGATTTCCACAGAGGCCTCAGCAACAAACTCATGGACCAGTGAGCCTTGTGGTGAAAGCCCATATTGCAGGGGGTTCTTTCAGAAAGGGTACCTACCAAAAGAGCATTGAGAAGATTTAAAGGTGGGAAAGATTTAATGTGATAATACATGTATTTGGCACTATGACTAACATGTGGTAATTACCGAATAAATATTAGTTGTCCTCTATTTTCATTACTTTCATTTCTAATTCGAGTGTGTGATTTTTCAGACATTTTAAGCAACATTTTAGCTACGCATTCTTCTATGTTCTTAGGTTATGTTACCTCAAATAAAAATAGCATAGCTAGTCTATAGTATCTTGGAACCCTTAGAAATGCTACTGATGGGCCGGGCGCGGTGGCTCAAGCCTGTAATCCCAGCACTTTGGGAGGCCGAGACGGG
>NC_045445.1:16647452-16680763 GCF_002776525.5 Piliocolobus tephrosceles
GCGCCTGTAGTCCCAGCTACTCGGGAGGCTGAGGCCGGAGAATGGCGAAAACCCCGGGGGCGGAGCTTGCAGTGAGCTGAGATCTGGCCACTGCACTCCAGCCCGGGCAACAGAGCTAGACTCCATCTCAAAAAAAAAAAAAAAAAAAAAAAAGAAAAAAAAGAAATGCTACTGATGAATTATGATTATAAATTATGCACTTATGCGGGGTGCAGTGGCTCACGCCTGTAATCCTAGCACTTTGAAAGGCAGAGGCAGGTGGATCAACTGAGGTCAGGAGTTTGAGACCAGCCCGGACAACATGGCAAAACCACATCTCTACTAAAAACACAAAAATTAGCCAGGCATGGTGGCACATGCTTGTAATCCCAGGTACTCGGGAGACTGAGGCAGGAGAATTGCCTGAACCCGTGAGGCAGAGGTTGCAGTCAGCTGAGATCGCGCCACTTCACTCTAGCCTGGGTGAAAGAGTGAAACACCGTCTCAAAAAAGAAAAAAAAAAAGTTATGCACTTATGTTTCAAAACAGTTTGTAAAACATGAATTGATTTTTATTTTAAAAATTAAGTATAGTGCATACACACACACAGAGTACAAAAAGTCTAGAAGAAAACAATACATTTAACACTGGTTCTCTCAAGTGAAAGGTAAAAATAAATGGAGGAAGAGCTATTTTTATTTTACCTTATACAATTCTACATTGTTCAAGCTTTTAAAAATTTGAAATGAACATGCGTTATTATTTTTGTTAAACTAGTCAATCTTCTCTTGAAAATTGGCCATTTGAAGATTATTTTTACACCTATCACAAAAGTACAGTCAAACATATAGTTCCAGGAATCCATGAGAGTAACTCCTCCTAAATAGACATTAGTAGATTCACAGATAAATACATGCTACCTTTAATAGTTTACTTTTTGCTTATGCTGCCAGGAAGCTTAGAGTTTAATTCTGTGTTTTATCAATAACTCTTCTCAAGTATTGGTGTATCATTGTTTCTTTTAACTTTTTAAATTTTTAAAATATATTTAATAGTAATTCTTGATATGTTTTTAAATATTATACACAATCTGATATTTTTTAAAAGTAGGCAGAGTGTAATTAGATTGTTTGTAACACAAAGGATAAATTCTTGAGGGGATGCATACCCCATTTTCCAAGATTAGATTATTATACATTGCATGGCTGTATCAAAATGTCTTATGTACTCCATAAATATATATACCTACTGTGTACCCACAAAATTAAAATAATTTTTTAAACTTCTATTTAAGGTTTCTGAAGTAGCCATTAGAAAATGAAGAAACATTTATTTAACATCTTTGAAAATTCTGTGTTAATATGAACTAAGACTCTTCCCTCTCTCCCCAACAAAGCAGAGAATCCACTCACTTTCTGAATACAAGATTCCAGCTCTCCCCATCCTCCATTTATTCCCAGGAGCAGCACACTTCAGTATTTCTCTTCCTGCCCCTAGTTACCCATTACCTGCTACTGTTCCAGCTATGGGTGAAATTCATGGAATTAAATCTGGACCTTGGGTGGGGCACACTGAAAATACTAGGGCCATGATCACTTTTACCGTAGCTTGTGAGACATGCAAGTCAAAAAGACCTCAGTCTGCTTCCCCTCTCATAAAGTGCTAAGCTTCTAGAGTGGGGGATCACTCAAGAAGAAGCTTGCCATTTTCCCCATTCATAGGTAAAAAGCCCTGGCTCAAATATTTCTGCCTAGGAGGGAAGCAGACTGTAAAACAGCTAGCTCCTAATCTCTTTGCAAAGGAACTGACTTCATTTGCAACATACATGGAAGAAGTTCAAACTTAAGCATGCTCCAAAGGACAGTAGGAGTTTCAATAAAAGGCAATTGGAAGGATATTCATGGATTTGAAGATACAGCCTAGAGTATAGGCCTGCTAGTTTGCAGAAGGGAATCAGAATATAAGACAGCTGTGAGAAGCCCTGCTAAGGTCAGAATAAATATCAAACACAGATCTGAGAAACTTTTTTTTCCAAATAGCCACAACTTGATTGGATTAGTTTGTAGAGCAATTAATGCCCCAAAGTATTGTTGAAAACAGTAGTAGAGCAATCAGCCAGCAACTAGTGGAGTTTAAGAGCTGGGTGTGGTTCAGAAAAGAGAGAAAACTCTACCAATAACAGTGTCAACCAATGGTTTGCCTTTCTGAAGAGTGACATTAGAGATTTAACACTGTGGGGAGAGGAAATAGATCTCACTAAAGTAATAGATGCAAAGCAATCCATAAAGATACACATAAAAATGCTAAAAGTCAAAGGTCAGGAGAATATCTGAATAGCAGCAAGAAAAAATGACTCATCACTTACAAGGGAACCTCATGAAGACTGACAAGCTAAATTCTCAACAAAAACAATAGCGGCCAGAAGACAGTAAGATAATATACTCAAAGTGCTCCAAAAACGGGAAAAAACCTATCAACCACTAATTGTATATCAAGCAAAGCTACCTTTCAAAGACAAAGACAGAATTATTTCCAAGATAATTTCTTTTCTAGCAGAGAAAATTTGTTGCTATAGAACTGCTTACCAGAAATAATGAAATAATAAAGGATGTTCTTCAGACTGAAAGCAAGTGACCCCACATGAAAAAAGAGCACTTTTAAAGATAATTACGTAAGTATAGAAAACAGTATAAATGTATATTTTTGTTCTTTCTCCTCATAACTGATTAAAAACAATTATATAAAATAGTACAGTGTGTATATAATGTAATCTTGGGCCCATAACATATAGAAATGTCATATATGTGTAATATATATTGCCAATAATAACACAAAGAAGGCAAGTGGGAGAAATCGGAATTGGGCTTAAGAAATGACTACAGATAGCAAAATAATAATTACAGCAATGAATTATTGGTTTTTCAAAATTAATAGATTTAGTATATATAACAATAATACCATAGAAATGGGGGAAGGGAATAGAGCTATGTAAGAATAACATTTCTATATATTACTAGAATTGAGTTACTAGAAATCTAATGCTAATTTAAGATGCATAAGTTACAATAAACCCTAGAACAACCACTTAAAAATAACTGAGAAAATATACAGAGAATAAAATCACTAAAGAAATTAAATACTACCTTGTAAAATATTCACATAATTCTAAAAAACAGTAAAGGAAGGAAAGAGGAACAAAAAAGACATGAACCATATAGAAAACAAAATGTAAAATGGCAGATGTAAAAGAAATTTAGGGGATATAATGTCCAGTCATATGTGTGGACATGATTTGCATTCTAATTTCTTAATGTAAAAAATGTAATAACATTTGGTTGTAATGAACATTGGGAATTTGAACACTGCATATTAATGGTATTAAACAATATTTTAAAATTATATGTAATCATTGAATTGTGATTGTGTTTTTTTTTTGAGATGGAGTTAATGAAACAATCGAAATAGAAAATCTACAAAATACATGATCAGATATTTCTCTTTTTGGACCTTTTATTTTCAACTTTTATTTTAGATTTAAGGGGTATATGTGCAGGTTTATTACCTGAATATATTGAGTGATGCTGAGGTTTGTGGTACAAATGATCCCGTCACCCAGGTACTAAGCATAGTACCCAAGAGTTAGTTTTTCAAACCTTACTCCCGTCCTTGTCTCCCCCCTCTAGTAGTCCCCTCTAGTAGTCCCCAGTGTCTATTGTTGCCATACTTATGCCCATGAATACCCAATGTTTAGCTCCTACTTATAAGTGAAAACATGCAATGTTCAGTTTCCTGTTCCTGCATCAATCTGCTAAGGATAGTGGCCTCGGGCTACATCCATGTTGCTGCAAAGGACATGATTTTGTTCTTGGTTTAGATCTTTCTCCAACCTTTTACTTTGAGCCTGTGGGTGTCATTATGTGTGAGATGGGCCTTAAAAGGGTCAGTTTTATGGTATGTGAATTATATCTCAATTTTTAAAAACATAGGAGAGAGCCAGGTGCGGTGGCTCACACCTGTAATCCCAGCACTTGAGGAGGCCGAGACAGGTGGATCATGAGGTTAGGAGTTTGAGACCAGCCTGACCAACATGGTGAAACCCCATCTCTACTAAAAATACAAAAATTAGCCTGTGTGGTGGCACACACTTGTAATCCCAGCTACTCAGGAGGCTGAGGCAGAAGAATCACTTGAATCTGACACAGGAAGGTTGCAGTGAGCCAAGATCTTGCCACTGCACTCCAGCCTGGGCGACAGAGGGAGACTCTGTCTCAAAAATAAATAAATAAATAAAAATAAAAATAAAAAAATAGAGAAAAACAGTCGTGGCTGAGACAGGGCAGTAGCAGTGGAGGTGGAGAACTGAGCAGGTTCCGGGTATATTTGAAGAAAAAGGTAATATGATTTGCTAATGATTAGATGTCAAGTATGAGGAAAAATAAAGCAGATACAAGTGACTCCAAGGTTTTTGCCTGAGCAACTGCAAAAACAGAGTTGCCTTTCACTGAGGTGGGAAAGACTATGGCAGGAGCAGATTTTAAGTGTAGATAAGAATTACAGTTTTAGACATATTAAGTTTGAGATGCTTATTAGATATTAAAATGGATATATTGCATAGATAGGCAAGCAACTGTATATGCCTCTGGAGTCCAGAAGAGGTCTTGGTTTGGGCAGAAGAAAAGAAGTATTGTTTTGTCCAAGTTACATGTGAAATGCTTGTCAGATATTTGTATTTGTTTCCTAACGTTTCTTGTAACAAATTACCACTTAGCAGCTTGAAACAACGAAAATGTACTACGTTCCAATTTTGGAGGTCAGAAATCTGAAATGGAAATCAAGGTGTTGGCAGGAATGTGTTCCCCGCTGGAGGCTGTCGGGGTGAATCTGTTTCTGTGCCTTTTCTAGCTCCTAGAGGCTGCTTGCCTTCCTTGGCTTGTGGCTTCCTCTTCCATCTTCAAAGCCAGCAGCATAGCATCTCCAAATCTCTATTTGAATATAACATTTGCTTCTATCATCACATCTCCTACTCTGACACTCCTGCCTCCCTCTTTCACTTATAAGGACATTTGTGACTACAGTGGGCTCACTTAGGTAATCCAGAATAATCTCAGCATCTCAAGATGCCCAATTTAATAACATGTGCAAAGTCCTTTTTGCCATATTCACAGGTTCAAAGGAATAGAATGGGGGCATTTTAGGGTAAAAGTTATTATTATTCCTACAGTACCCAAATGAAGCTACTGAATTCGTGCCTAGATATAGAGTTCAGAACAAAAGTCCAGACTGGAGATATAAATTTGCGAATTTTCACATATAGATGTTATTTAAACTCATGTAACTGGAAGAGATTAACAGGGCAATGAACATATATAGTGAAAAAGTCCCAGGACTAAGAACCTTAGGGCCCTCTAACATTAAGAAGTTAGGGAGATGAGAAGAGGAAAGTAAAGGAGACTGAAAAGAAGTAGCCACTGAAATAGGAGGAGCTGCTGAGTGAGTAGGAAAATCAAGAGAATAAGGTGTATTAGGAGCAATGAGAAGAACATTCTTAAGGAGAAAAGAATGATCAGTTCACTCAATCATTGCTTCTAGGTCAAGTTAGATTAAGACTGAGAATTCACTATTGGAATAGACACTGTGAAAGTCATTGATGATCATGAAATAGCAGTTTTTGTGGAATGGCAGGTTTAAGAGAGAATAGGGACGTCAGTTTCCAGGCAAGATGGAGTAACAGAGACCAAACTTATCCTCTGGCCTGAAAAAACTAAAAACCTGGAAAAATATGTGAAACATAAGACAGCCTATTGATGGCAGAAAATGTTTGCAAATCATATATCTAGTAAAGTATTAATATCCAGAATATGTAAAGAATTCCTACAACTCAACAACAATAATAACAAAATAACCAATTTTTAAAAAACAGGCCAAGGACTTGTATATCTTCTTTGTCTCCAAAGAAGATATACAAAGTGAACAACAAACACATAAACATCACTAATTATTAAAGAAATGTGAATCGGCCGGGCGCGGTGGCTCAAGCCTGTAATCCCAGCACTTTGGGAGGCCGAGACGGGCGGATCACGAGGTCAGGAGTTCGAGACCATCCTGGCTAACACGGTGAAACCCCGTCTCTACTAAAAAATACAAAAAGCCGGGCAAGGTGGCGGGCGCCTGTAGTCCCAGCTACTCCGGAGGCTGAGGCAGGAGAATGGAATAAACCCAGGAGGCGGAGCTTGCAGTGAGCTGAGATCCGGCCACTGCACTCCAGCCCAGGTGACAGAGCGAGATTCCGTCTCAAAAAAAAAAAAAAAAAAAAAGAAATGTGAATCAAAACCACAATGAGATATCACCTCATACCCATTAGGATGGCTACTATTTAAAAAAAAAAAAAAAAAAAAAAAAAAACAGAAAACAGAAAACAACAAGTATTAGTGAGGAAGTGGAGAAATTGGAAACTTTGTGCACTATCGGTAGGAAAAAATATGATACAGGGCTATGGAAAATAGCACAGCAGTTCCTAAAAAACTAAAAAGAGAATTATCACATGATCCAGAAATTCTACTTTTGGGTATGTATTCAACAGAATTGAAAGCAGGCTCTCAAAGAAATTTGTACACTTATGTTCATAGTGGCATTACTCAAAATAGCCAAAAGGTGGAAGCAACCAAAGTATACATCAATGGATAAATGGATAAGCAAAATGTGGCATATACACACAATGGAATATTGTTCAGCCTTAAAATGGAAGGAAATTCTGACACATGCCTCAATTCAACATGCATGAATATTGAGGATACTATGCTAAGTGAAATAAGCCAGTCGCAATATGTAGGTGTGATTTTACTTATATGAGGCACCAAGAGTAGTCAAATTCATAGAGAGAGAAAGTGAGGAGGGGAGAATGGGGAATTGTTTTTTAACTGATACAGAGTTTCAGTTTTGCAAGATGAGAAGAATTCTGGAAATTGGTTGTACAACAATGTGAATGCACTTAACACTACTGAAATGGACACTTAAATGTGATTATGGCACATCTATACATATGTAACAAACCTGCACGTTGTGCACATGTACCCTAGAACCTAAAGTATAATAAAAAAAAAAAAAAAAACGAAAAGAAAAAAATATATATATATATGATTAAGATGTTAAATGTTATGGGTATTTTATCACAATTAAAGATTTTAAAATAATTTTTAAAACACATGAAACAATAGTTTTCAAGGCATTGTACATCAGGAAACAAAGAACAGTGATTCCTAAGAGACAGTGAACAAACAAGCCCTGTGGGCCAGGCGCGGTGGCTCATGCCTGTAATCCTAGCACTTTGGGAGGCCAAGGCGGGTGAATTACCTGAGGTCAGGAGTTCAAGACCAGCCTGGTCAACGCAGTGAAACCCTGTGTCTACTAAAAATACAAAAATTAGCCAGGTGTGGTGGCACAGGGCTGTAATCCCAGCTACTTGGGAGACTGAGGCAGGAGAATTGCTGGAACCTGGGAGGTGGAGTTTGCAGTAAGCCAAGATCGCGCCACTGCACTCCAGCCTGGGTGACAGAGCAAGACTGTCTTTTAAAAAAAAAAAAAAAGTTCTGTGACTGCCATAGCTTACTGTCTAGATAAAATTTTCAGTCCAGGATACAATGAAGGGCAACCCAGGTAAAGTCTGGTGGTTGCCCTGAGTTTAGTAAATAAAACTGGGAGTCCAGAGAAGCCAGGGTAGCTAGCCAGGGTAAAAGCACCAGAGAGGAGAGACCTGTACTGAAAGAGAACTCCAGGAATCTTCAGGGAATCTCCTTTAATTTTAATCTGAGTACTTAAAAAGAAACCAATCTTAAACCTTAGCAGGAGACAGAATCAAAAGATGAGAGAGAAAAAATTCAAAACTCACAATGTGATATGTTCTGGAATATGTATTCACACAAGAAACTCTCATCATAAACTACAAACATATCAATCACCCCCAAAAGTTTGCAGCATCCCTTTATACTCTCTGCCTGTCCCTCTTCCCCACATCCCTTCCTATCTCCAGATAACCGCTTATCTGCTTTTTGTCACTATAAATTACTTTGTGCTTTCTACAAGTTTGTTGAAATGGAATTATACAATATATTTTTCCCTCTGGCATCTTTCACTCAGCATATTTTGAGATTCATCCACATTGTTGCATTAATTAATCACTCGTTCTTTTCTTTTCGCTGAGAATTCCATTATATGAATATATCATAATTTGTCCTTTCACCTTTTGATGGAAATTTGAATCATTACCATTTTTGCCTATTACAGATAAAACTGCTATAAATACTCACGTAAAAGTCTTTCAGTGAACATAGGCTTTCATTTAGGAGTAAACACTTAGGAGTAAAATGCTTGGGTGGTAGAATAGATGCATGTTTAACTTCTTAAGACACTGCTAAACTATTGCCAGTGTGGCTAGACCATTTTGTGTCTCCACTAGAAATGTCCAAGGGTTCCAGTTAGTCTACATCCTTGCCATTACATGAACTTTTTAATTCCGGACATTCTATTAAGTGTAGTGGTATCTAATTGTGATTTTAGTTTGTATTTCCTTAATGACTATGGTATTGAACATTATTCATATGTTTTTGACATCAATATATCTTCTTTGATTAAGCATCTTTTCAAATCTATTATTCATTCTTCTAAAATTGGGTTGTTTTCTTATTATTGAATTTGAGAATTATTTATATAACCTGGACACAAGTCTTTTGGCAAATTATGTGATTTGTAAATATTTTCTCCCAATCTGAAGCTTGTCTTTTCATTCTCTTTTTTTTTTTTTTTTTTGAGATGGAGTCTTGCTCTGTCTCCCAGCTCACTGCAACTCCGCCTCCCAGGTTCACACCATTCTCCTGCCCCAGCCTCCCAAGTAGGTGGGACTAGAGGTGCCCACCACCACTCCTGGCTATTTTTTTTTTTGGATTTTTAGTAGACATGGGGTTTCACTGTGTTAGCCAGGGTGGTCTCAATCTCCTAACCTTATAATCTGCCTGCCTCGGCCTCTTTTTATTCTCTTAATAGTGGCTTTCAAAAAGCAGAAGTCATTAATTTTGATGAACTCCAACTTAATATTTTTTATTTTATGTCACCTCATTGTTATATTGAAGAATTATTGGCCTGACCTCAGGTCACAGAAACACACAGTATTACTGTTTTCAAGTATTACATATAGGCCTATGATCCATTTAAATTAAATGTTGTATATGGTATGAGGTATGGATCAACTTTTTTTGTATATGGATCCCAATTGTTCCAGCACCATTTATTGAAAAGACTATCCTATCACCATTAAAATCTCTTTTCACTTTTGTCAAAAGTCAAATGAACATATATTTCTGGACCTATTTCTAAGACTCTATTCTGTACCATTGATCTATATGTCTATATTTATGCCAGTACTACACTGTCCTGATTACTGTAATTGATATCTGTAAGCTTCAAATAAAAATTGAAAATTGATATCTGAACACTATTGAGTTTTGCAATCCATAAGCATGGTGTATCTCTCCATCTATTTAGGTCTTTTTAAATTTCTCTGAGCAATTTTTGCAGCTCCCAATGTACAGGTCTTGCCTATTTTTTTGTCAGATTTATCCATAAGTATCTCATAGCTTTAGATACTATTCTAAATGTCATTGTTTTATGTTATTTTAATTTTCACTTGTTTATGCTAGTATAGAGAAATATAGCTAGTTTTTATGTATTGACCTTGTTTCCTGCAACTTTGTTAAATGCACTTACTGGAAATTTTTTTGTAAATTTCAGTTTTTTATATAGATTGATATGGTTTGGCTCTGTGTCCCCACCCAAATCTCATCTTGTAGCTCCCATAATTCCCAAGTGTTTTGGGAGGGACCTGGTAGGAGATGATCCAATCATGGAGGTGGGTCTTTCCCATGCTGTTCTTGTGATGTGAATGGGTCTTAGGAGATCCGATGGTTTTAAAAACGGGAGTTTCTCTGCACAAGCTCTCTCTTTGCCCGCTGCTAATGCTGGAAAAGGGCCACCATCCCCCAGACCCTAGAATAGTGGAACCACTGACAGCTTGCACCGTGTGCCTGGAAAAGCCACAGGCACTCAACACCAGCCCATGAAGGCAGCTAGGAGGGAAGCTGTACCCTGCAAAGTCATAGGTGCAGAGCTTCCCGACACTGTGGGAACCTACCTCTTGCATCAGCATGACCTGGATGTCACACATGGAGTCAAAGGAGATCATTTGGAGCTTTAAGATTTGACTGCACCACTAAATTTTGGACCTGCATGGGGCCTGTAGCCCCTTTGTTTTGGCCAATTTCTCCCATTTGGGATGGCTGTATTTATCCAATGCCTGTACCCCCACTGTATCTAGGAAATAACTAATCTGCTTTTGATTTTACATGCTCATAGGCAGAAGGGACTTGCCTTGTCATAGAAGAGGCTTTGGACTGTGGACTTTTGAGTTAATGCTGAAATTAGTTGAGACTTTGTGGGACTGTTGGGAAGCCATGATTGGTTTTAAAATGTGGAGATATGAGATTTGGGAGAGGCCAGGGCAGAATGATATGGTTTCCCTCTGTGTCTCCACCCAAATCTCATCTTGTAGCTCCCACAATTCCCAGGTGTTGTGGGAGGGGCCTGGTGCGAGATGATTGAGTCACAGGGGTGGGTCTTTCCTGCGCTGTCCTCGTGATAGTGAGTGAATGGGTCTCATGAGATCTGTTGGTTTCTCTGCACAAGCTCTCTCTTTGCCTGCTGCCATCCACGTAAGATGTGAGTTGCTCCTCCTTCCCTTCCACCATGATTGTGAGGCTTCCCTAAGCATGTGGAACTGTAAGTCCAATAAACCTCTTTCTTTTGTAAGTTGCCCAGTCTCAGGTATGTCTTTATTAGCAGCATGAAAACAGACTAATACATAGATAATCATGTCTGTTTTGTAATTGAGGTGTTTTTATCATTATTATTATTTATTCTTCTAACCTACTGTACTGGCTAGAACCTCCAGTACAATGTCGAATGGAAGTGGTGTGAGTGAATATCCTTCCCTTGTTGCTGACTTAGGCAGAAAGCATGAAGACTTTTCACCATTATGTATGATGTTGGCAGTAGGTTTTCTGTATATGCCTTTATCAGGTTGAGAAAGTTCCCTTCTATTCCTAGTTCACTGAGAATCTTTATCAAGAATGGATGTTAGATATTGTCAAATGTCTTTTCTGTATCAATTGAAGTGGTTGTCTGATTTTTCTTTTTTAATCTGTTCATATGGTGACTTATATTGTTTGATTTTCGTATATTAAACCAAACAATCTTACATTCCTAGGGTAAACTTCCACTTGTTCATTGTGTTTACTTATTTTTATATATTCTTGGATTTGACTTGCTAAAATTGTCAACATTTCTGCATCAGTTTTTTTTCTTTTTTTTTAGGAATTTTAATCTGCAGTTTTCTTTCCTTGATATGTCTTTGGTTTTAGTATCAGAGTAATGTTGGCCTCATAGAATGAATGGGAAAGTATTCGACACTCTGTAATTTTCTGGAAGAATGAAATTGTTTCTTCCTAAAATGTTTCCTTCTTCCTAAAATGTTTGGTAGAATTCCTCAGTGAAGTCACCTGGGCCTACAGTTTTCTTTGTGGGAAGGTTTTAATCACAAACTTCATTTATTTAATAGCTATAGAGCTATTCAGGTTATCTCTTTCTTCTTGAATGAGCTTTGGCAATATGTGTCTTTCAAATAATTTGGCATTTAATTAAAATGGTATGTTTGTTGACATGAAATTTTTCATAATATTTTCATATTACCATTTTAGTATTTCTAGAATCTAGTTTTGACAACTCTTTCCTTTCTGACATTGGTTATTTATGCATTCTTGGTTATTCTACTGATTAGGTAGCGCTTTATCAATTTTATTGATTATCAAAACAACAGTCATTGGCTTCATTTTTCTGCTGTTTTTTAAAAAACTTCATCATTTCCACTTTGATCTTTGTCATTTCCTTTGTTTTGTTTACTTTGAGATTAATTTGTTCTGCTAATTTTAGTTTCTTAAGGTAGAAGCAGAGGTCACTGACTTGAGATATTTTTTTCTTTTGTAATATAGATATTTAGTGCTCTAAGTTACACTCTAGCTAAAATCCTACAAATTTTAACATGTTATTTATTAGATTTGAAATACTTGTTAATTTCTCCTTTGATTTCTTCTTTGAACTGTGGATTATATAGAAATGTGTTATTTGATTTTCAAATATTTGCAGATTATCCAGATAACTTTCTACTACCGGTTTGTAATTTTAATTCCATTGTGATCAAAGAACATATTTTGTATGATTTGAATCATTTTGGGTTTATTGAGATTTGTTTTATGAACCCAAATTTGTTCAATCTTGGTAAATGTTTTATATGTACTTGAAAAGAATATGTATTCTGCTGTCATTGGGTGGAGTATTTGATAAATGTTACCTAGGTCAAGTTGGCTGATAATGTTTTTCAGACTTTTATATATTTGCTCTTTTTTTCTCTGCTTGTTCTATTAATTATTGAGACATGGGTGACTATAAATGTAGATTTGTCTGTATATCCTGCCAGTTCCATCGTTTTTTTTCTTCATGTACATTAAAACTGTGCTTTCAATAGATTCATTAGCTTATAGGATTTTATGTTCTCTTAATTAATTGAACTCTTTATGGTAAAATGTCCTTCTTCATTTGTGATGAAATTCTTTACTCTAAAATCTACTTTACCTGTTATCAATATAGCCACTTCAGGTTTCTTCTGATTAGTGTTATCATGGTATAGATTTTATACCTTTTAACTTTTATTTTTAACCTATTTACATTTAAACTGGGGTTATTGTAGGCAGCATATACTTGCTTTATATATAGTTTGACAATCTCCACTTTTTAATTGGAATTTTTAGATGATTTGCATCATATGCAATTATTAATATGGTTGGAATTAAATCTACAGTTTTACTTTTTTTTTTTTAGACAGGGCCTTGTTTTGTTGTCCAGGCTGGTCTCAAACTCCTGGGCTCAAATGATCCTCCTGCCTCAGCCTCCTAAGGAGCTGGAATTACAGACACATACCACCATGCCCAGCAATTTTTTTGTCCTATATGTTATTTGTTCCCTTTTCCTCTTCTACTGCCTTATTTTGGATGAGTGTTTTTAATTAATGCATTTATCTCATTTTATGACTTATTAACTATAACTTTATTGTGTTATTTTAGTGATTGCTTTAAGATAGGAATGACCATATACCTTTTAAAATGATCACAACCTACCCTCAAATGACACTATACTGCTACAAGATCACTAAAATATTATATTTATATTTCTCCTATCACAGATTTTGTGCTTTTTGTCATATATTTTTCTTCTGTATCTATCATCCCAGTCTCTGTGCTATTGTTGTTATTTGTTTTACTTCTATTTAACTATATATCATAATTCTTATTTTAAATAATCCATTATCTTTTAAATATATTTAAATAAGAAGACACTTTTGTTTACATTTACCCACATAGTTATAATTTCCAGAATTCTTTATTCCATTATGTAGATCCACATTTCTATCTGGTATTATTTTCTTTCTTTCTTTTCTTTATTATTATACTTTAAGTTCTAGGGTACATGTGCACAATGTGCAGGTTTGTTACATATGTATACATGTGCCATGTTGGTGTGCTGCACCCATTGACTTGTCATTTACATTGGGTATATCTCCTAATGCTATCCCTCCCCCCTCCCCCCACCCCACAACGGGCCCTGGTGTGTGATGTTCCCTTTCCTGTGTCCAAGTGATTTCATTGTTCAATTCCCACCTATGAGTGAGAACATGCGGTGTTTGGTTTTCTGTCCTTGCAATAGTTTGCTGAGAATGATGATTTCCAGCTGCATCCATGTCCCTACAAAAGACATGAACTCATCTTTTTTTCTGGCTGCATAGTATTCCATGGTGTATATGTGCTACATTTTCTTAATCCAGTCTGTCATTGATGGACATTTGGGTTGGTTCCAAGTCTTTGCTATTGTGAATAGTGCCGCAATAAACATATGTGTGCATGTGTCTTTATAGCAGCATGATTTATAATCCTTTGGGTATATACTCAGCAATGGGATGACTCGGTCAAATGGTATTTCTGGTTCTAGATCCTTGAGGAATTGCCACACTGTCTTCCACAATGGTTGAACTAGTTTACACTCCCACCAACAGTGTAAAAGTGTTCCTATTTCTCCACATCCTCTCCAGCACCTGTTGTTTCCTGACTTTTTAATGATTGCCATTGTAACTGGTATGAGACGATATCTCATTGTGGTTTTGATTTGCATTTCTCTGATGGCTAGTGATGATGAACATTTTTTCATGTGTCTGTTGGCTGCATAAATGTCTTCTTTTGAGAAGTGTCTGTTCATATCCTTTGCCCACTTTTTGATAGGGTTGTTTGATATTTTTCTTGTAAATTTGTTTGAGTTCTTTGTAGGTTCTGGATATTAGCCCTTTGTCAGATGAGTAGATTGCAAAAATTTTCTCCCATTCTGTAGGTTGCCTGTTCACTCTGATGGTAGTTTCTTTTGCTGTGCAGAAGCTCTTTAGTTTAATTAGATCCCATTTGTCAATTTTGGCTTTTGTTGCCATTGCTTTTGGTGTTTTAGACATGAAGTCCTAGCCCATGCCTATGTCCTGAATGGTATTGCCTAGGTTTTCTTCTAGGGTTTTTATGGTTTTAGGTCTAACATTTAAGTCTTTAATCCATCTTGAATTAATCTTTGTATGAGGTGTAAGGAAGGGATCCAGCTTCAGCTTTCAACTTATGGCTAACCAGTTTTCCCAGCACCATTTATTAAATAGGGAATCCTTTCCCCACTTCCTGTTTTTGTCAGATTTGTCAAAGATCAGATGGTTGTAGATGTGTGGTATTATTTCTGAGGGCTCGTCTGGTATTATTTTCTTTCTGTCTGAAACACTTCCTCTGAGGAAATGAGTTCAAAACCAACATTTTTTCCTTTCACTCATTATTTTCCCACTCCCCCTTCTATGGTGTGAATGTTGTTGTTTCCTCCAAAATTCATGCATTGGAAACACAATCCCCGATGCAACAGCACTGGGAGATGGGGCACAATGGGAGGTGTTTAGGTCATGGGAACTCTGCCCTCTCTAATAAATTAATGCTATTAAAAAAAAAAAGGCAGGGGGGCTTGCAAGATTAGTTTCTCTCTCTTGCTCTTCTGCTGTGTGAGGACACAACATTCCCCTCCTCTGGAGCAATCAGGCTTCAAGGAGTCATTTTGGAAAAACAGAGAGTTGGTCCTAATTTGCTGGTGCCATGATCTTAAACTTCCCAGCCTCCAGAACTATGAGAGAATAAAGTTACGTTTTTTATAAATTACCCAGTTTTAGGTGTTCTCTTATAGCAGCACAAAACAGATGAAGACACCCCCAACCCACCCAAAGAAAACCAATGATGATATGTTTGATCAGATTCCTGGGCATTAATTGGATCTGGTTTTCTAGTGTATAAGGTCTCAAAAAGATGAACAAGCATGAGCCTGACGAACAAATGCCTCGATATTCTGCTATTTCCTCTAAAACGAACTGGCATGGCTTAATGTCTCATTTGAAAGGCAACGTTCTGAGATGCAGTTTTGTGTTTAGGGAAGAGGGCCACTTAAAACTCTAGCAAAGAATTTACAAGAAAAAAACAAACAACCCCATTAAAAAGTGGGCAAAGTATATAAACAAACACTTCTCAAAAGAAGACATCTATGCAACCAACAAACATATGAAAAAAAGCTCATCATCACTGATCATTAGAGAAATGCAAATCAAAACCACAATGAGATGCCATCTCATGCCAGTCAGAATGGCAATTATTAAAAAGCCAAAAAACAATAGATGCTGGTGAGGGTGTGGAGAAATAGGAAAGCTTTTATGCTGTTGGTGGGAATGTAAATTATTTCAACCATTGTGGAAAACAATGTGGCAATTCCTCAAAGACCTAGAACCAGAAGTAGCATTTGACCCAGCAATCTCATTACTGGGGATATATCCAAAGGAATATTAATTATTCTATTACAAAAACACATGCACACATATGTTTATTGCAGCACTATTTACAATAGCAAAGACATGGAACCAACCCAAATGCCCATCAATGACAGACTGGATAAAGAAAATATGGTACATATACACCATGGAATACTATGCAGCCATAAAAAGGAATGAGATTATGTCCTTTGCGGGGACATGGATGAAGCTGGAAGCCATCATCTTCAGCAAACTAACACAGGAACAGAAAACCAAGCACTGCATGTTCTCATTCATAAGCAGGAGTTGAACAATGAGAACACATGGACACAGAGAGGGGAACAACACACACATGGAGGGTGGGTGGTTGAGGGGAGGGAGACCATTAGGACAAATAGCTAGTGCGTGTGGGGCTTAAAACGTATATGATGGGTTAATAGATGCAGCAAACCACCATGGCACACATACACCTTGTAACAAACCTACACATTCTGCACTTGTACCCTGGAACTTAAAGTAAAAAACAAACAGACAAACAAACAAAAATTACTCTAGCACAGGAAGAAGGAAATAAATGCCTCAAGTGCTCCAAGCATGCTCACTTAACTTTTACTCTGGCATATGCACCTCAAATCCCAGGTAATAATAAATCATCACTTTGTTTTTCATGCTTTCATTTGCATCTATATATCCCTTGGAGCTCCTATAAAGAGAAAAGGTGGCTGGGCCAGGGTTTGTGTACTTAACTAGGCCCTCTAACTGTATACCTTCTTATACAATACCCTCCAATAGAAACGTATATAAAAGTTATGAACTAAGAACACCAAAACTAGCTTAGATTGAGGTCCCTCCTTGTTCCTGGCATTTTATCTCCATCCTTTAGTAATTTTTTTCCCTTCAGTTCCTGAAGATTTTCTGGTTCCAAGTTACCTGAATTTCACACTTTCAATTTTTCTCTACCTTTGGGTGTCTTCATTATGCTGGTTCTATTTTTATTTTTTTCCACTTATTTCATTTTAAATACATGGGGTACATGCGCAGGTTTGTTAGAAAGGTGTATTGGGTGATGCTAAGGTTTGGAGTACAATTGAACTCATGACCCAGGTAGTGAGCATGGTACCAAACAACTCAGTTTTCAAACGTCTGCCCCTACCTCACCTCCCGCCCCTAGTAGTACCCAATGTCTATTGCTCCCACCTTTATATCCATGTGTACCTAATGTTTAGCTTCCACTTATAAGTAAGAACATGCAGTATTTGCTTTTCTGGTTCTGCACTAATTCAGTTACGATAATGGCCTCCCATGCTGCTTGTTCTTATCTCTATATTTGGCTTCTGCCCCATGATTAATTCTAACCTTTATTCTTTGTATGATCTGACTGTAGTTTTTCTACTCACATGTGACCCACAGGTTTATTATTGCCTTTATTATCTGAGTTCACCACTGCTCTTAATTGACTAGTAGCTTTTAGACCTGTGATTTTGTTTGGCTTGTGACACTCTGTCCCAGCTTAGTGATCAATCCATTCTTTTAACTTTTCCTACCTTGTATTCATAGTGTGATTTTTATCTCTTCTCATCTTTGCCCCTCACCTTGATGTCCCAAACTTGTTTGAAATTTTTCAGCGATAGATAATATAGGATGAAGCAGTTAGCTCAATTAGAGCATAATATCACTGAAACCAAGATCAGATACTTAATCTTCATTTGAACCACCTGGTCCTGTGCCCCATTGATTACAGGGAGAGCAGAGGGAGGGGGTGTGGATTAAATAGTGGAAACCTACCCTGCTATTGACAGCACATCTTTTAAAACATGGCTGAGTGACTTTGGTCAGCATTATCATCTCTGTATGGGAAGAACACCACACAACTATTTACATATATAACACATGCAAATGAGTTTGAGTTTTGTCCAGAGGATGCATATGCTGAAGACACCTTTTAAATTCCAACAGAAACAATTTGTGTGTGAGGAACTCCTGTTCAGAGAAAATGCCTCTGAGATCAGAGAAAAAGACTCGAATTCCCTGAACCAGATTGTTCAAAGTATTGGAACATGCTGTCCTTTCAATATTAAAGAAGCATGGCTTTGATCATGATTATTTTCATTATGAATGATTATTTCTATTACACCATCCCTCTATGGAATAGTACTAAAAGACCTCCTGAATCTTCTAAAACGTATTTATAGATCTCATCAATGAAATAAATAAATACACAAATGTCCTAATTAGCTAGAAAAAGTTCAATGCTGCCTTTAATGATATTTTTGAAACAGGAAGCAAGTGATTTTACAGCAATGAAATGGTATATGTTCTGGTTTAGAATGTAGTATTTATTAATGCAGAAAATATAATTTTTTTCACAGTATCGGTGAGCCCTGAAGGAAGGGACAATACTGATTGACGGCAGGCATAAACATTAGGAAAGTATTCTCCAAGTGTACCATGCATTCTAATTGACCAGTTACCCGTTAAGTCACAAACGAGATCCTGCTTTGTAATTCTGTGCTAGCACTGTGTATGAAAGTATTACAGCTGGTATAATAGCAAATAATGTATGTTGCAAAGCAGATAGATTTAAAAATTAAAACATGATATTTCATCTAGTTATTTGATAAAAGACTAGTAGTAATCAATTATTTTCTGTATTTAGGGTCTCATTCTACATAGTCAATCTATAGAAATTTATTAATCATTATTTACCTTATAGAGCCTCAAGTTCTTCAGTGGCTAAAGAGATAGTAGGCTTTTTGAAAAATTATGGGAGATACTTTCATAATAGGAGCCAGACCTTTGGATTTAATATAGAGTCTTTGGATGAGTCAATCTCACTGAGTCTCCATTTACTCTTCTGAAATGGTAAAATAGAGCTAATAATATAAGGCTGACCTAGATGTGCTAGATAAGCTTTCATTTGCCACTTCAGATCCTTCCTTCCTTCTCCACTCTGCTTTGTGACCAGGAAGCTAACTTGTATAGGCTTCCTTGATTTCTAACTTCGACTTGGGTTCATTCAATGGGAGGCACTGGCAAGAGGTCAGAGGTCATGAAGAGAATAAGGTCAGGGAATTTATTTCCCCAGCTTCCTCCCTGCTAGGTCATCTTGGGTTGGCTATATCCTTTCTCCTAAAGATCCCTTCACAGCCTTTCCAATGGCCCTCACCAGTTATGTTCTCTACTTTCTTCCCCGTCCCTTTGGCACTAGGGGCCTAGAAGCTTAATATTGGCAATGGTTAGATTAGATTAAATTGGCATCTAAGAATGATTCAACATGACTTGTTGGTTTCCCTTTAACCTGGGACATATCTGTGTAAACAGTCACTTTATTAAACTCTTAATTACTCCAGCTGAGCATGCCACCAATTTCAGCCAGCACAATGACTGATTTAGTCACAGGTCGTTTTGATGACTAATGAGATATCACATACAAGGTCATATTGAAATACATAAAGCATACATAAATATTAGGCCTTATTTTTTTATCAGAAATCAAACACTGAATAATTGAACTAAGCAGTGAGAAAACTCAGATATATCTAAAACATGAGGTTAAAGCAAAATTCAACTAGTCTATGACAAGTCAATTTACTAAAAGGTAAATTGCCAGGGTTGAAAGGGCTAATAGGGAGCAAGCAGAAGAACAAACGCCTATGAGATGGCCATCTCAAATAAGACATGGAGCAGTGAAGACTTTCAAAAGAAATAGAGGAGCAGTGTGGGAGGTTGTAACTCCAGAACAGGCTCCAGTGTCAGCCTTCCACCTCTGCCCCCAGTCTCTGGACATTGTAGTACCACCATTGAGAGGACAAAGCACCATTTTGTCTCTAAAGTCTACCCTTTGGCATTCATTTCTTCAATAGTTTCCCTGCCCCACACCACTGACTGCAACAGAGAACACTATGGCCCGTTGTAGGGTGTTTGCTATTTTTCTTCCATTTCAGTGCAATCTTGAGATAAAACTGCTCTTTAGCCTCTCCCAGATCATCTCTGTTTCACCATTATTATATTCTACTCTCCATCTGCTGACCCTTTGATTTACGTGTCCTTATTGCTCATTCATATGATTCTGCCTCTCCTTGGTTGTGTGAGTTTTCTCTGAAAAAGCAGAGGCCTTTCTATTCTGTTCCCTGGCCCACCCTCACCTTCAAGCTGAGATTGCTTTTCTGATTGCTTTTCTTGAAGCTTTGTGAATCCCAAGTCAGCAGTGTTCCCTAGACTATGCCTGGAGAAATTCTCTGAACTGGACCCTCCTCTGCTTAGTAAACAGGAGCCAATCTCTTTCTTTTCTCAAGTCTGGCAGCTGCTTAAGTCCCACAGTCCACTCAATCTCTGAGAAGTTCCAAGATCTAAACTATTTATTCTCTCCAGGCCCCAATTCCTTTGGCAACTCTTCCCCTCCACCTAGCCCTTTTGTACTATCTGAGACTTAACCTCTCCAACCACTCTAGCACCATTGTCTCACTTCAGATAATATGAACATAGAACAATAACACATCTTCAACTCAATTATTAGTTCTTCTGGCTCCAGACAGATAGCAGCTACTCCCATATCTACATATAAATTTGGAGGAAAGGGTCTCTGCCAGAGACAAGGAAGAAACATCAGGTCTTTGTAGTGTAAGTCACATAGCACAAAGAAAACCAGGGGAGTCTTCTGTAAACTAAAGCAGAAACCATCCTATTCCATGGGTTCCAATATACCTAGAATGAAAAGCAAAAGAGAGAAATACACAGTGTTCTTCTAGTCATAAAGAAAATTTTATCTAATGTTTATGTCTCAATAGGCACTTGAAAATATTGATGCGATAGTGCAATTTTACTTTGTCCGTGTAATGTCCTCAGAATTCTGAAATGAATTTGCTCAGATTCCTCAGGAGTTATGAGAGTTTGGTGTCGTGGTTAAGCACATAGGCTCTGGAGCCAGCTTACTTGGATTTCAAATGCCAAGTTTGTCACTTAAGCAAGTAATTTAAATTTTCTATATCTTGATTTCTTCATCTGGGATAATAATTGTACAGCATACTTGTCCCACAAGACTGCTGTGAATATTAAATGAGTTATGATTGGGAAGAGCTTTGAACATGTTAAAAAGAAAATAGGAACTCAAAGGCCAAAGACTGAGTGGTAAGTGTCTTACTGTTAGACAAAAACCTCAGTCTTAGGCAGATGTCATGTTCCATGAATTTGCACTAGAGGGATGGAAATGGGTTAGGGTTCTTAAAGCCAAAATTGCAAATTATCTCCGTTCTATACTAGGAAAGTTGAGTGTATGATTGACTGGTTGGTTGTAGGTATCTGGGGAAATTGGTTAGTATTGAGCATATATTGGGGTCCTAGTCTGCTGTGTTTCTTAGGTCTGTGCTTCAGAATTTATGGCATTCAGTTGTCATTTTAGTAGAAGTTAAGTGTGCAGTGTTTTCAATAGGATAGATGGACATCACAGAATGCCTTAAACAATACCTGGCACCTCATAGTGGCTATTATTATTCTGCTAAAGCTATTGAGTAGGGATATATTCTTCCCATAAAAATATTAGATCATCTGGCAAAGCTTCATATAGAAATCAAAGATATTTTTTAAAGAACCTCTGTGTCTGGCCCAGTGCTTACTGAAGTGAGTGGATGCGAGTGACTGACTTGTATTGAGATTCAAAATGATGGTGCTAAGAAACTTAATGGAAGCAACCATAAAGATTAATTTGCAGCATTGGGTCAGGAAGAAAAGGGGGTGCCACGAGGTCAGGCCTGGTGCTAAAGAACTCCCAAGGTCCTCTCCTAGATGCTTCCCAGGTGTCTGCCTCTACAGCTCAGTGACTCCAGCTTAGGAGTCAGAATTTATGAAGAGTACTCTCTTCCCAACCTGGCTCTTACCATGGGTATTCTTAGGCCATTTATCTTTGTCTCGGTACACTTAACTCTATCAAATCTTATTTATAGTCTGGTACCCTAAGCTCTTGGATTCTAATTCCAAATTTGTCCTTTAATCTGATTCTCTAATGCTACTATTGCTTACACATTTTGTGTATATTCTGCTCTTTTCTCAATGCTGAGCTATACCATGTCTCTGATTTACCTTATTACTACAAATCAACAAAAAATAGCTGAATTCCTTCCTCTTGTGGTGGCAACATTCAGACTACCCCTTATACTGTCTCTGTCTCACATTAAAATAATTCAGAATGGGAGAACTTCCTGTAATAGCAGAGGAAAAGGTCACACAAATTCCCCTCAGATAATAATTACAAAAAATGGATAATTTTTTTTATTTTTATAAAATTTAAATTAAAAAAAAAGTCTTAAAAAACCTACTATGTTGGCTGGGCATGGTGGCTCACTCCTGTAATCCCAACACTTTGGGAGGCTTAGGCAGGTGGATCACCTGAGGTTAGGAGTTTGAGATCAGCCTGGCCAACATGGTGAAACCCTGTCTCTACTAAAAATACAAAAATTAGCTGGGTGTAGTGGCGGGCACCTGTATTCCCAGCTACTTGGGAGGCCGAGACAGGAGAATCACTTGAACCCAGGAGGCAGAGGTTGCAGTGACCCGAGATCGCACAATTGCACTCCAGCCTGGACAACAAGAGCGAAACTCTGTCTCAAGAATCCAAAGGAGGGTTTAAGCTTATAAAACTTCATCTGAAAAGAGTAAGAATTAGTGATTTGGTGCTTACTGATGTGTGGTGACTTTAAAGTATGTCCACAAATTCTTTAATAGTCTCCCTTCAGGAAGTAGAACCTAATCCCTTTCCCTTGAATGTGGGCTGGGCTTAGTGACGTGCTTCATTGATTGATTGATTGATTGATTGATTGAGGCAGAATCTCACTCTGTCCCCCACCACCCACACTGCAACCTCTACCTCCCAGGTTCAAGTGATTCTCCTACCTCAGCCTCCTGAGTAGCTGTGACTACAGGCATGTACCACCACACCTGGCTAAGTTTTATAATTTAAGGAGAGACCAGGTTTCTCCACGTTGGCCCGGCTGGTCTTGAACTCCTGACCTCAAGCGATCCGCCCACCTCTGCCTCCCAAAATGCTGGGATTACAGGTGTGAGCCACTGTACCCAGCCTTAGTGACTTATTTCTAAAGAAAAGATAAAGCAGAAGTGAAGGTGTGGGACTTGCAAGACTAGGTCAAAAAAGGCACTGCAGCTTCCTCCTTGCACTATCTGTTGAATCACTCACTCTGGGGAAAGAGCGAAACCCTTTATCAAAAAAAAGAAAGAAAGAAGACAAGAAAAATAACTTATGCAACAACTAGAAAACAAGTAATGAAGTGGCAGTAGTAAGTCCATATCTATCTATAATACCAGTGAAGGTAAACGGACTAAATTCTCCAATTAAAATATAGAACCAATGATAGATTTGTTTGTTTGTTTTGAGATGGAGTCTCACTCTATCACCCAGACTGGAGTGCAGTGGTACGATCTTGGCTCACTGCCACCTCCACATCCCGGGTTCAAATGATTCTGCTGCCTCAGCCTCCTGAGTAGCTGCGACTACACTCATGTGCCACCATGCCTGGCTAATTTTTGCATTTTAGTAGAGATGAGGTTTCACCATGTTGGTCAGGCTGGTCTTGAACTCCTGACCTCGTGATACACCCACCTTGGCCTCTCAAAGTGCTGGGATTACAGGCATGAGCCACCATGCCCGACCTTGAATTAATTTATTTAAAAGACCCAACTATATGCTGCTGAGAAAAATCTCACTTTACCTATAAAGACACACATAGACTGAAAGTAAAGGTAAAACCAATATTCCATGGAAATGGAAACCAAAAATGTGAGCTGGAATAGATATGTTTATATCAGATATAATAGGCTTTAAGTCAAAAACTATGTGAAAAGACAAAGCAGGTGGGGTGAGGTGGCTCATGCCTGTAATACCAGCACTTTGGGAGTCCGAGACAGGTGGATCACCTGAGGTCAGGAGTTTGAGACCAGCCTGGCCAACATGTCAAAACTCCATCTCTACTAAAAACAAAAATTAGCTGGGTATGGTGGTGCACACCTGTAATCCCAGCTACTTGGGAGGTTGAGGCACGAGAATCGCTTGAACCCAGAAGGCACAGGTTGCAGTGAGACGAGACCGTGCCATTGCACTCCAGCCTGGATGACAAGAATGAAACTTCATCTCAAAAAAAAAAAAAAAAAAAAAAAGAATGAAAATATGAATTCAGTAAGTTATAGAATACAAAGTTAATGTGCAAATATCAGTAGTGTTTCTACATGAAAATAGCAATCAATCGAAAAAAGAAATGAAGAAATCAATCTCATTTCAACAGCTACAAAAAATACCTAGAAATAAATTTAACCGATGAACTGAAATATCTCTGTGAAAAAACTACTGATTGACAAAAGAAATTGAAGAGGAGACAAAGAAATGGAACGACATCAGTTGCTCATGGATTTGAAGAATGAATATGGTTAAAATGTCTTTGGGTGGCCAAAGAAATTTATAGATGCAATGCAATCCCTATCAAAACACCAATGACATTCTTTACAGAAATAGAAAAACCAATTCAAAAATTTATATGGAACCACAAAAGACCCCAAATAGCTAAAGCAATCCTGAGCAAACAGTACAAAGCTGGAGGCATCACATTACCCGATTTCAAATTATATGACAAGGCAATAGTAACCAAAATAGCATGGTACTGGCATAAAACCAGACACACAGACCAATGGAACAGAATAGAAAACCCAGAATTAAACCCAAGCAATTACAGCACACTCATTTTTGACAAAGAAGGCAAGATCAGACCATGAGGAAAGGACAGTCTCTTTAATAAATGGTGCTGAGAAAACTGGATATCTACACACAAAATAATGAAACTAGATCCCCATCTTTCACCATATACAAAAATCAAATCAAAATGGATTAAAGATTCAATGTAAAGCCTACTACTATGAAACTACTAAAAGAAAAATTTAGGAAACCATGTTAGCATATTTGTCTTGGCAAAGATTTATTTGGTAAGACATTAAAAGCACAGGCAGCAAAGCTAAAATAGACCAATGGGATTCGTCCAAGCTAAAATGCTTCTGCACAGCAAAAGAAACAATTAACAAAGTGAAGAGCTAACCAACAGAATGGGAGAAAATATTTGCAAACTATCCATTCGACAAGGGATTAGCAATCATAATACATAAGACACTCAAGCATCTTAATAGTAAACAAACAAGTAATATGATTAAAATATAAGCAAAGACCTGAATAGACATTTCTTAAAAGAAGACATACAAATGGCTAACAAGTATCTGAAAAAAATCCTCAACATCACTAATCATCAAGGAAATGCAAATCTGAACCACAACAGGCTGCCATCTCTCTCCAGTTAGAATCGTTATTATAAAAAAGACAAAAAGTAACAAATACTGGCAAGGATGTGGAGAAAAGATAAGTCTTACACACTGTTGGTGGGAGTGTAAGGTAGTACATCCATCATGAAAAACAGTATAGAGGTTCTCCAAAACCCTAATAATAGAGCTATCATATGATCCAGCAATCCCACTGCTGGGTATATCTCCTAAAGAAAGGAAATCAATATATCAAAGAGATATCTGCACTACCATGTTTATTGCAACACCATTCACAATAGCCAAGATATGGAATCAACCTAGGTGTCCATTAACAGATCAGTGGATAAAGTAAACATAATCTATATACACACAATGGAATACTATTCAGCCATAAAAAAGAATGAGATCCTCTCATTTGCAACAGCATGGATGAAACTGCAGGTCATTATGGTAAGTGAAATAAGCCAGTCACGGAAAGACAAAACATTGCATGTTCTCACTCATATGTGGGAACTAAAAAGGTGAATCCCAAGGAGTATGAGAGTAGAATAGTGGTTACCAGAGGCTGGAAAGGAGAGGGAGGAGAGGAATGAAGAGAAATCATTTAAGGGGTACAAAAATACAGTCAGATAGAAATAATAAGTTCTAATATTTCAACGTATACTAGGGAAACTATAGTCAACAGTAATGTATCGTATATGTCAAAATATCTAGAGGATATTTGTAATGATCCCAACACAGGGAAAAGATAAGTGTTTGAGGTGATGGATATCCAAATTACCCAGATTTGATCATCACAAATTGTATACAGTTACAGAACATCACACGTACTCCAAAAACATGTATAACTATTATATATAAATTTAAAAATGTTTTAAATCAAATACATATATTACTTGGTAAAAATATAATTTCAATTTTAAAAATAACTCTGAAGAATTGAGAAAGAAGAAATAATTACTGAATGATGTCAGGAAATACCAAGGATAGTGGCGTTTGATTACTGGTTTGATTGGTAACAAATGTACTAAAAAATCTACCACCATCCCACGCCACATCCAGAAAAAAAATAATCAGAATATGAAAGAGGACATAACTAACAACACAAAGAGAAATATCAAAAATATTAGGAGCATATTATGTACAACTTTATGTAAATAGATTTGAGAACTTAAATGAAATAGATCACTTTCTGGGAAACATAACAGTTGTGAAAATTGACTTTAAGGTAGAAATCCTGAATAATCCCCAAATCATAGAAGATGCTGAAAACCTAGTCAAATATTTGCCCTTAAAAAAGCCTTAAGACCCATATAGCTTCACAGATGAAGTCAACCGAATCTGCAAAAAATAGATAACTCATTTGTTGATTATATTTCATTAATTCTATGTGTCTATTTTTCACATTCTAACATCTCTGAAATCAGAAAGAATTTTATAACCAACAGCACTTTATAGTGGACATTTGATAGGCAAGTAATGATATATCTGTCATCGTTTGCATATGTCCCACCTGGTCACAACTTCTAAAATTGTTGTCATGTTAGATATGTATAATATATTATTTGACAAAAGCCTCAACCCATAGAAGAAGGAAATCCACTGGCATTGCAGAGTCCAGAGGCAAACATTTTATATCAGTAACACTTTAATAAAGAACATAACAAGAAAAAAAAATCTACAGAGAGTTATACAATGATACGGGCTGGAAAAACAATATTTTAGAGATGCCATTTCTCCCAAAATTAACCTATAAATACAGTGCAATGAAAAACATCATTTCAACAGGATGTTTTGTGCAACTTGGCAAACTAATTTTATATTCAATGTAGAAAGTAAAAATACATAAGAATTATTTTTAAGTGGACAAAAAAGAACAATGATAGGTTGCGCCATCAGATATTAAAATATCCTATAAGGCTAAAAGAGGTTATAGTAATTAAAATGGACAAGTACATCAATAAGATAAAACAGAGTCAGGACATCTAATAGAGGGAAAAAGTGACACTTCAAATTATAAGGGAAACAATGCATTAAGTAATATTGAGATAACTTACTTCATATTAGAAAAAAATTAAGTTCACATTCTAATTGATACCACACAAAAAAAATAAATTCCAGATGGATTAAAGAACACAGTGTCAATGACATAACTGAATACTATATTAAGCTCTAAGAAGAACATTTAGAAGGATATTTTTATCATAGGGTGAGGAAGACCTTTAGCAACACTTAAATCAAGAATCCATAAAGATTTAAAGACTTAAAAGTGAAACCTAAAACTATAAAAACTTGGGAAGATAACTTAGGAAATAACATTCTGGACATAAAAAGTGGCAAAGATTTCATAACAAAGATGCCAAAAGCAATTGCAACAAAACAAAAACTGACAAATGGAATCTAATTTAACTAAAAAGCTTCTGCATGCAAAAGAAACTATCAACAGAATAAACAGAAAACCTACAGAATGGAGAAAATATTTGCAAACTATGTATCCAACAAAGGTCTAGTATCCAGAATCTATAAGGAACTTAAATAAATTTACAAGCAAAAATCAAACAGCCCTATTAAAAAGCGGGAAAGGACATAAACATTTTTCAAAAGATGTACATGCAGCCAAAAAGCCTTTAAAAAAAAGCGCACTATCACTGATCATTAGAGAAATGCACATCAAAACCACAATCAGATACCATCTCATGTCAGTCAGAATGGCTACTAGTAAAAAGCCAAAAATTAAAAGATGCTGGAGAGGTTGTGGAGAAAAGGGAACACTTATACACTGCTGGTAGGATGTATGTTAGTTCAGCCATTGTGAAAATCAGCATAGTAATACATTAATGAACTTAAAACAGAATTACCATTCAACCCAGCAATCCCAGTACTGGGTATATCCCCAAAGGAATATAAATCATTCTACCATAAAGACACATACACACATATATTCATCACAGCACTATTCACAATAGTAAAGACACAGAATCAACCCAAATGCCAATCAATGGTAGACTGGATAAAGAAAATGTGGTACTTATACACCATGGAATACTATGCAGCCAAAAAAAAGAATGAGATCATGTCCTTTGCCATTACATGGATGGAGCTGGAGGCCATTACCCTAAGCAAATTAATGCAGGAACAGAAAACCAAATACCACATGTTCTCACTTATAAGTGGGAGCTAAATAGCAAGAACGCATGGACACCAAGAAGGGAACAACAGACACTAGGACTTATTTGAGGGTGGAGAGTGAGAGGAAGGAGAAAATCAGAAAAAACACCTATTAGGTACTATTCCTTTTTGTTTTTGTTTTTGTTTTTTTTTGTTTTTGAGGCAGAATCTCACTCTGTCACCCCAGCTGGAGTGCAGTGGCACGATCTCGGCTCACTGTAAGCTCCGCCTCCCAGGTTCACGCCATTCTCCTGCCTCAGCCTCCCGAATAGCTGGGACTACAGGCACCCGCCACCATGCCCAGCTAATTTTTTTGTATTTTTAGTAGAGAAGGGGTTTCACTGTGTTGGCCAGGATGGTCTAGATCTCCTGACCTCCTGATCCGCCTGCCTTGGCCTCCCAAAGTGCAGGGATTACAGGCGTGAGCCACCGCGCCCGGCTATTGGGTACTATTCTTATTACCTGGGTGATGAAATAATCCACACAGCAAGCCTCCCACCTCAGTGACACACAGTTCACCTATATAACAAATCTGCACATGTACCCCGAAACTAAAAGTTTAAAAGATTTGTAAAGAAAAAAATGAACATTTTAACTATGTGATAGATCTTATAACAAATCATATAATTTAATTGTATTGTTAATTAATTGATGTTGTAAGCTAAGAAGGAAAGTGACAGAATGGGAGAATTATTTGCAACATGTATGATAACAGATTCAGATCTAGAATATATGAAAAAAAATCTTTTTTTTTTTTTTTTTTTGAGACGGAGTCTTGCTGTGTCTCCTGGGCTGGAGTGCAGTGGCCGGATCTCAGCTCACTGCAAGCTCCGCCTCCCGGGTTTACGCCATTCTCCGGCCTCAGCCTCCCGAGTAGCTGGGACTACAGGCGCCCGCCACCTCGCCCGGCTAGTTTTTTGTATTTTTAGTAGAGACGGGGTTTCACCGTGTTAGCCAGGATGGTCTCGATCTCCTGACCTCATGATCCGCCCGTCTCAGCCTCCCAAAGTGCTGGGATTACAGGCTTGAGCCACCGCGCCCGGCCTAGAAAAAAAATCTTAAGAAAAAGGCAAAGAACCTATTATGAAGAGAGGGTTAGAAATGATGTGATTATGAGATTCAGAGAGGAAGAAATTTTAAAGGCAACTACAAGTATGAAAATGTACACAAACTCACTACTTATCAGGGAAAGCAATATTAAAAGGATAGTAGTTTTTTTGGTCTGATTTGACAGAAATTTCCACTTTTGCTTAAAGCCTATAAAATAATATGACCTCTTTGGTGGGATATTTCTTAGTTGCTATCAAAATATAAAATATGCAAAGTTTGGACCTAGCATATGTGTACACACAGAGATGCAAGGACAAAGATATTTGTTGTTGCATTATTTTTAATTGTAAAAAATTGGAAACAATCTAAATGCTCATCAGTTGTTAAATAACGATTTATCTGCATTAGGTTGTGGTTAAAAGAAATGAAGTAGGTCTATATGCACTGACATGGAAAGGTTTCCAAAGCATGTTATTATGTAAAAAAAAGTATTAATAGCAAAACCATTTTTATCATATGATTTCAATAAGGTAACCAAACGAATCTGTAGGTACATATATATGTAAATCCATAGGGAAAAGTTTGTAAACATTCACATCAAAATGATGACAATGATTATTTCAGGAAGGAGGGTGAGATGGGGGACTGAAATGTAAAAGGAGCACTTGAACGTTTCACTTTCTGTACTTGTGAATGATGACTCATTCCCAATGGGAATGTATTCTTATATTACTTGTGTAATTTTTTAGACATAATAAAAGTTTTAAACACTAAATAAAACTGGGTAACGAGAAAGCATAGGGCAAGGAACTGCTGTTTCTCATTACAAACTTTTGAATAATATTTTGTTTTTAAACCCACGCACGTGCTTTCATTTGATGGAAAAAGGTAAAGGTTTAAAAATGCATTTAAAATATATATTTTTACTCAAGTCCTCAGAGCAATAAGGGCAGAGTTGGTCTTCAAACCAAGGTTGTGTTAAGAGTTTCTAAAGAAAGAAATTTTTTAAAGTGTTATCCAGTAATTCATTATAATTAATTCCTATTCAGCTTTTACCTATGTTATGAGAAACATGATTATGGTTTCATAATCATCTTCATAACAACCTGTAATTGTAATCTATTTTAAAAGTTTTAAGTAAGGTCCTATCTCTAAAATGACTTGGAATATTTTTTTCCTTAAACTTATGAATTTGGCCGTAAAACTGGTGCAGTTAGGGTTAGCTTGGTGTCATCACGATTTGTTAGCAGCTGTCTACTTTAAACATACTGTCTGCTCATTTATATTTCTTTTTAAGCTCATCAGATTTAGATCAGAAAGAGAAATAGCTATCTGTTTTCATTGTGGGTTTGTGTATTTTTCTACGTCGAGGACATTCTTGTTTCCACATATCTTTATTTACAGATCAGCGTGTGTTCTTGGGAGTCCCTGAATAGAAGACCACATGGTTTTCATTTTCCATTTTCATAAAACTGTTTTTTATTTTAGTTTCTGTGGACAAATACTTAATGACAAATTGCCATCTTTATTTTTATAATGCATGAAACAAGTTTATTCTTACCATTAAAAAATTAAAATACACCAAAGAGAAAAATGGTTTTAATTTTTGCAAAGAAAATATCTTCGTTATCATTTTACAGTCCTTATACTAGAGCATACAAGGCAAAAGAAGTTAGAATTTAATGTTTAAGAACATTGTGCACTCATCATTTTATTTTTATTTTTTATTTTTTTTGGAGACGGAGTCTGGCTCTGTTGCCCAGGCTGGAGTGCAGTGGCGTGATCTCCGCTCACTGCAAGCTCTGCCGCCTCCCAGGTTAAGGCCATTCTCCTGCCTCAGCCTCCCTAGAAGCTGGGACTACAGGCGCCGGCCACCACGCCCGGCTAATTTTTTTGTATTTTCAGTAGAGACGGGGTTTCACCGTGTTCGCCAGGATGGTCTCGATCTCCTGACCTCGTGATCCTCCCACCTCGGCCTCCCAAAGTGCTGGGATTACAGGCGTGAGCCACCGCGCCCAGCCTTTTTCATTATTTTTATCCCTTTGCAGTATGTTAGTCAAGACTATTTTGGTTAAAAGTAGCAGAACCCCAAATAACCTTAAGCCATGCCATACAGGCCTGTGTATGCATGCATGTCACATGCACATGTGCACACACACATAAACACACATGCACACACACACACTTCTAGTTGGAATACACAAAAAGAATTGGCTTCATTCTCAGACAGGCCTAAGATGATAAAGTATAGCCCAGTGGTTCTCAGTCAGGGTGAACTTGGTCCTGCAGAGGACATTTTGCAATGTCTGGAGATGGAGGAGGGTATTACTGGCACCTAGTAGGTAGAGGACAGAGATGCTGCTAAATATCCTAAAATGCACAGGGCAGTCCCCAACAGCAAAGAAATATCAAGCCCCATATGTCAATAGTGCCAAGGGTGAGAAACCCTGGGTATAGGCACACTGATGGGTAACAAAGGTAGAGTAAATAGGGAGGAATTTAGAATGAGATCATCCAGGAACTGTGATGCTCGGATGGCACTATAATTATTATATAGGAGGGACTTGGGAGTGGCATTCTGATGAGAAGTGGAAAGATGGAGCACAGTTTGTTTAAAAATTTTGTGAAGTTGCAGAAATATCAATTATGTATATCAAAGAATAGGACAGGACTCTAACGTTCTCCTAATTCCCACCCCATTAGCAACACCACTAAACCAGGATGTTAAACTAGTCCTTAACTTGGATTTTTTAAATTATTATTATACTTTACATTTTGGGATACATTTGCAGAACGTGCAGGTTTGTTACATAGGTATACTGGAGCCATGGTGGTTTGCTGCATCCATCAACCAATCATCTACATTAGGTATTTTTCCAAATGCTATCCCTTCCCTACTCCCCCCACCCCCCAACAGGCCACAGTGTGTGATATTCCCCTCCCTGTGTCCTGTTGCAGGAAGTCAGGGACCCCGAACAGAGGGACCAGCTGGAGCCGTGGCAGAGGAACATAAATTGTAACGATCTCATTTTAATATGGACACATATCAGTTCCCGAAATTAATACTTTTATAATTTCTTATGCCTGCCTTTACTGCAATCTCTGAACATAAATTGTGAAGATTTCATTTTAATATGGACTTTCATCAGTTCCCAAATAATACTCTTATAAATTTCTTATGCCTGTCTTACTTTAATCTCTTAATCCTGTTATCTTCATAAGCTGAGGATATACGTCACCTCAGGACCACTGTGTTAATTGTATTTAACTGTACAAATTGTAAAACATGTGTGTTTGAACAATATGAAATCAGTGCACCTTGAAAAAGAGCATGATAACAGCGATTTAGGGAACAAGGGAAGACAACCATAAGGTTTGACTGCCTGTGGGGTCAGACAGAATAGAGCCATATTTTTCTTCTTGCAGAGAGCCTATAAATGGATGTGCAAGTAGGGAAGATATCACAAAATTCTTTTCCCAGCAAGGAATATTAATAATTAATACCCTGGGGAAGGAATGCATTCCTGGGGGGAGGTCTATAAATGGCTGCTCTGGGAGTTTCTGTCTTGTGTGGTTGAGAAAAGGATTGAAATATGCCCTGGTCTCCTGCAGTACACTCAGGCTTATTAGGGTGGGGAAAAAACCCTACCCTGGTGAATTTGAGGTCAGACCGGTTCTCTGCTCTTGAACCCTGTTTTCTGTTGTTTAAGGTGTTTATCAAGACAAAATGTGCACAGCTGAACATAGACCCTTATCAGGAGTTTTTGACTTTGCCCTTTGCCTTGTGATC
>NC_045445.1:16681163-16685343 GCF_002776525.5 Piliocolobus tephrosceles
CTTGTGATCTTTATTGGCCTCAGAAGCATGTGATCTTTGTTCTCCTTTTTGCCCTTTGAAGCACATGATCTTTATGACCTACTGCCTGTTCATACACCCCCTCTCCTTTTGAAGTCCTTAATAAAAACCTGCTGGTTTTGCGGCTCAGGTGGGCATCATGGTCCGACCGTTATGTGATGTCACCCCCCGAGGCACAACTGTAAAATTCCTCTCTTTGTACACTTTCTCTTTATTTCTCAGCCAGTCAACACTTAGGGAAAATAGAAAGAACCTACGTTGAAATATTGGGGGCAGGTTCCCCTGATAGTGTTCTCATTGTTCATCTCCCACTTATGACTGAGAACATGCAGTGTTTGGTTGCCTGTTCCTCTGTTAATTTGCTGAGAATGATGGTTTCCAGCTTCATCCATGTCCCTGCAAAGGACATGAACGCATCCTTTTTCATGGTTGTATAGTATTCCATGGTGTATATGTGCCACATTTTCTTTACCCAGTCTATCATTGATAGGCATTTTTGTTGGCTCCAAGTCTTTGCTATTGTGAATAGTGCTGCAATAAATATACATGTTCATGTGTCTTTATAGTAGAATGATTTATAATCCTTTGGATATATACCCAGTAATGGGATTGCTGAGTCAAATGGTATTTCTGGTTCTAAATCCTTGAAGAATCATCACACTGTCTTCCACAATGGTTGAACTAATTTATACTCCCACCAACAGTGTAAAAGCATTCTTATTTCTCCAGATCCTCTCCAGCACCTGTTGTTTCCTGACTTTTTAATGATCACCATTCTAACTGGCATGAGATGGTATCTCATTGTTGTTTTAATTTGCATTTCTCTAATGACCAGTGATGATGAGCTTTTTTTCCTATGTTTCTTGGCCGCATAAATGTCTTCTTTTGATAAGTGACTGTTCATATCCTTTCCCCACTTTTTGATGAGGTTGTTTTTTTTCTTATAAATTTTTTAACTTCCTTGTAGATTCTGGATATTAGCCCTTTGTCAGATGTATAGGTTGCAAAAATTTGCTCCCGTTCTGTAGGTTGCCTGTTCACTCTGATGATAGCGTCTTTTACTGTGCAGAAGCTCTTTAATTTAACTAGATCCCATTTGTCAATTTTGGCTTCTATTGCCGTTGCTTTTGGTGCTTTAGTCATGAAGTCTGTGCCCATGCCTATGTCCTGAATGGTATTGCCTAGGTTTTCTTTTAGGGATTTTATGGTTTTAGGTCTTACATGTAAGTCTTTAATCCATCTTGAGTCAATTTTTGTATAAGTTATAAGGAAGGGTTCCAGTTTCAGTTTTCTGCATATGGCTAACTAGTTTTCCCAATACCATTTATTAAATAGGGAATCCTTTCCCCATTTCTTCTTTTTGTCAGGTTTGTCAAAGGTCAGACAGTTGTAGATGTGTGGTGTTATTTCTGAGGCCTCTATTCTGTTCCATTGGTCTATATCTCTGTCTTGGTACCAGTACCATGCTGTTTTGGATACCATAGCCTTGCAGCATACTTTGGAGTCAGGTAGCATGATACCTCCAGCTTTGTCCTTTTTGCTTAGGATTGTCTTGGCTATACGGGCTCTTTTTTGGTTCCACATGAAATTAAAAGTAGTTTTTTCTAATTCTGTGAAGAAAGTCAATGGTAGCTTGATGGGAATAGCATTGAATCTCTAAATTACTTTGGGCAGTATGGCCACTTTCACGATATTGATTCTTCCTATTCATGAGCATGGAATGTTTTTCCATTTGTTTGTGTCTTCTCTTATTTCCTTGAGCAGTGGTTTGTAGTTCCCCTTGAACAGGTCCTTCATATCCCTTGTAAGTTGTTTTCCTAGGTATTTTATTCTCTTTGTAGCAATTGTGAATGGGAGTTCACTCATGATTTGGCTCTCTGTCTGTTATCGGTGTATAGGAATGCTTGTGAATTTTGCACATTGGTTTTGTATCCTGAGACTTTGCTGAAGTTGCTTATCAACTTAAGGAGATTTGGAGCTGAGACAATGGGGTTTTCTAAATATATAATCATGTCATCTACAAATAGAGACAATGTGAGTTCCTCTCTTCCTATTTGAATACTCTTTATTTCTTTCTCTTGCCTGATTGCCCTGGCCAGAACTTCTAATACTATGTTGCATAGGAGTGGTGAGAGAAGACATCCTTGTCTTGCCAGTTTTCAAAGGGAATGCTTCCAGCCTTTGCCCATTCAGTGTGATATTGGCTGTGGGTTTGTCATAAATAGCTCTTATTATTTTGAGATACATTCCATCAATACCTAGTTTATTGAGAGATTTTTGCATCAAGGGATGTTGAATTTTATCAAATGCCTTTTCTGTATCTATTGAGATAATCATGTGGTTTTTGTCATTGGTTCTGTTTATGTGATGGATTACGTTTATTGATTTGTGTATGTTGAACCAGCCTTACATTGTGTATGTTGAAGCCAACTTGGTCGTGGTGGATAAGCTTTTTGATGTGCTGCTGGATTTGGTTTGCCAGTTTTTTATTGAGGAGTTTTGCATTGATGTTCATCAGGGATATTGACCTGAAATTTTCTTTTTTCATTTTGTCTCTGCCAGGTTTTGGTATCAGGAAGATGCTGGTCTAATAAAATGAGTTAGGGAGAAGTCTCTCTTTTTCTATTGTTTGGAATAGTTTCAGAAGGAATGGTATAAGCTCCTCTTTGTACCTCTGGTAGAATTTGGCTGTGAATCCATCTGGTACTGGGCTTTTCTTGGTTGGTAGGCTATTAGTTACTGCCTCAATTTCAGAACTTGTTATTGATCTATTCAGGGATTTGACTTCTTCCTGGTTTTCTCTTGGGAGGTTGTATATGTTCAGGAATTTACCCATTTCTTCTAGATTTTCTAGTTTATTTGTGTAGAGGTGTTTATAGTATTCCCTGATGGTAATTTGTATTTCTGTGGGATCAGTGGTGATCTCCCCTTTATCATTTTTTATTGTGTCCACTTGATTCTTCTCTCTTTTCTTATTAGTCTGGTATCAGACTATCTATTTTGTTAATCTTTTCAAAAAACCAGCTCTTGGATTCATTGATTTTTTGGAAGGTTTTTCTTGTCTCTATCTCCTTCAGTTTGGCTCTGATCTTAGTTATTTCTTGTCTTCTGCTAGCTTTTGAATTTGCTTTCTCTTGCTTCTCTAGTTTTTTTGTTTGTTTGTTTGTTTGTTTTGTTTTGTTTTGTTTTGTTTTGTTTTGCAGTGGCGTCTAGCTCTGTCACCCAGGCTGTAGTGCAATGGTGTGATCTCAGCTCATTGCAACCTCTGCTTCCTGGGTTCAAGTGATTCTCCTCCCTTAGCCTCCCGAGTAGCTGGGATTACAGACATCCGTCACCACACCCAGCTAATTTTTGTATTTTTAGTAGAGATGGGGTTTCACTGTGTTGGCCAGGTTGGTCTCAAACTCCTGACTTCATGATCCACCCACCTCAGCCTCCCAAGGTGCTGGGATTACAAGCATGATCCACCATGCCCAGCCCTCTAGTTCTTTTAATTGTGATGTTAGGGTGTTGATTTTAGATCTTCCTGGCATTCTCCTGTGGGCATTTAGTGCTATAGATTTCCCTCTTAACACTGCTTTAGCTGTGTCCCAGTGATTCTGGTACATTGTGTCTTTGTTCTCATTGGTTTCAAAGAACTTATTTCTGACTTAATTTCGTTATTTACCCAGTAGTCATTCTGGAGCAGGTTGTTCAATTTCCATGTAGTTGTGCGGTTTTGAGTGAGTTTCTTAATCCTGAGTTCTAATTTGATTGCACTGTGGTCTGAGAGACTGTTCATTATGATTTCAGTTCTTTTGCATTTGCTGAGAAGTGTTTTACTTCCAAATATGTGGTCAATTTTAGAATAAGCATGATGTGGTGCTGAGAAGAATGTATATTCTGTTGATTTAGGGGTGAAGAGTTCTGCAGATGTCTATTAGTTCTGCTTGGTCCAGAGCTGAGTTCAAGTCCTGAATATCCTTGTTAATTTGCTCTCTTGTTGATCTGTCTAATATTGACAGTGGGATGTTAAAGTCTCCCATTATTATTGTGTGGGAGTCTAAGTCTCTTTGTGGATCTCTAATAACTTGCTTTATGAATCTGGGTGCTCCTGTATTCAGTGCATATGTATTTAGGATAGTTAGCTCTTCTTGTTGCATGGATCCTTTTACCATTATGT
>NC_045445.1:16685443-16694577 GCF_002776525.5 Piliocolobus tephrosceles
TTTTTTTTTTTTTTTTTTTTTTTTTTTTTTTTTTTTTTTTTTTGCTTTCCATTTCCTTGGCAAATAATCCCCCATCCCTTTATTTTGAGCCTATGTGTGTCTTTGCACGTGAGATGGGTCTCCTGAATACAGCATACCTATGGGTCTTGACTCTATCCAATTTGCCAGTCTGTGTCTTTTAAGTGGGGCATTTAGCCCATTTCTGTTTAAGGTTAATATTGTTATGTGTGAATTTGGTCCTCTCATTATGATGCTATCTGGTTATTTTGTCTTTTAGTTGATGCAATTTCTTCATAGTGTCAATGGACTTTATAATTTGGTATGTTTTTGCAGTGGCTGGTACAGGTTTTTCCTTTCCATATTTAGTGCTTCCTTCAGGAGTTCTTGTAAGGCAGACCTGGTGGTGACAAAATTTCTCAGCATTTGCTTGTCTGTAAAGGATTTTATTTTTTCTTCACTTATGAAACTTCGTTTGGCTGGATATGAAATTCTGGGTTGAAAATTCTTTTCTTTGAGAATGTTGAATATTGCCCCCCAACCCCCTGTCTTCTGGCTTGTAGGGTTTCTGCAGAGAAATCCACTGTTAGTCTGATGGGCTTCCCTTTGTGGGTAACCTGACCTTTCTCTCTGGTTGCCCTTAACATTTTTTTCTTCATTTCAACCTTGGTGAATCTGATGTTATGTGCCTTGTGGTTGCTCTTCTCAAGGAGTATCTTTGTGGCGTTCTCTGTATTTCCTGAATTTGAATGTTGGCCCATCTTTCTAGGTTGGGGAAGTTCTCCTGGAAAATACCTTGAAGAGTGTTTTCCAACTTGGTTCCATTCTCCCTGTCACTTTCAGGTACCAATCAAACATAGGTTTGGTCTTTTCACATAGTCCCATATTTCTTGGAGGCTTTGTTCATTTCTTTTCATTATTTTTTCTCTAATCTTGTCTTCGTGGTTTATTTCATTAAGTTGATCTTCAATCTCTGATATCCTTTCTTCTGCTTGATTCATTCAACTATGGATACTTGTGTATGCTTCACAAAGTTCTCGCATTGTGTTTTTCAGTTCCATCAGGTCATTTATGCTCTTCTCTAAACTGGTTACTCTAGTTATCAATTTCTCTAACCTTTATTCAAGGTTCTTAGCTTCCTTGCATTGGGTTAGAACACACTACTTTAGCTCGGAGAAGTTTATTATTACCCACCTTCTGAAGCCTACTTCTGTCAATCTGTCAATCTCATTCTCTGTCCAGTTTTGTTCCCTTGCTGGCGAGGAGTTGTGATCCTTTGGAGGAGGAGAGGCATTCTGGTTTTTGGAATTTTCAGCCTTTTTGCACTGGTTTTTTCTCATCTTCATGGATTTATCTACCTTTGGTCTTTGATGTTGGTGACCTTAGAATGGGGTTTCTGTGTGGACGTCCTTTTTGTTGATGTTAATGCCATTTCTTTCTGTTTGTTAGTTTTCCTTCTAACAGTCAGGCAGGCCCTTCTCCTGCAGGTCTGCTGGAATTTGCTGGAGGTGCATTCCAGATGCTCTTTGCCTGGGTATCCCCAGCAGAGGCTGCAGAACAGCAAAGATTGCTGCCTGCTCCTTCCTGTGAAAGCTTCATCCCAGAGGGGCACTTGCCAGATGCTAGCCAGATGTCTCCTGTATGAGGTGTTTGTTGACACCTGCTTGGAGGTATCTCCCAGTCAGGAGGCACTGGGGTCAGGGACACACTTGAGGAGGCAGTCTGTCCCTTAGCAGAGCTCAAGCACTGTGCTGGGAGATCTGTTGCTCTCTTCAGAGCCAGCAGGCAGCAACGTTTATGTCTGCTGAAGCTGTACCCACAGCTACCCCTTTCCCCAGGTGCTCTGTCCCAGGGAGATGGGAGTTTTATCTATTAGTCCCTGACTGGGGTTGCTGCCTTTCTTTCAAGATACCCTGCCCAGAGATGAGGAATCTGGAGGCAGTCTGGCTACAGCAGCTTTGTGAGCTGCAGTGGGCTCCACCGAGTTCAAACTTTGAGGTGGCTTTGTTTACACTGTGAGGGGAAAACCACCTATGCAAGCCTCAGTAATAGCAGATGCCCCTCCCCCCACCAAGCTCGAACTTACCAGGTCGACTTCAGACTGCTGTGCTTGCAGCCAGAATTTGAAGCCAGTGGATCTTAGCTTGCTGGGCTCCATGGGGGTGGAATCCACTGAGCTAGAAAACTTGGCTCCCTGGCTTCAGCCCCCTTTCCAGGGGAGTGAGTGGTTCCGTCTCATTGGTGTTCCAGGGGCCACTGGGGTAAGAAAAAAAAAAAAAACTCCTGCAGCTAGCTTGGTATCTGCCCAAACGTCCACCCAGTTTTGTGCTTGAAACCCAGGGCCCTAGTGGTGTAGGCACCCAAGGGAATCTCCTGGTCTATGGGTTGTAAAGACCATGGCAAAAGCACAGTGTCTTGGCCGGAATGCATCGTTCCTCATGGCACAGTTTCTCACGGCTTTCCTTGGCTAGAGGAGGGAGTTCCTTGACCCCTTGCACTTCCTGGGTGAGGGGACACCCCATCTTCTTTCAGCTTGCCCTTTCTGTGCTGCACCCACTATCTAACTAGTCCCAATGAGATGAGGTGGGTACCTTATTTGAAAATACAGAAATCACCCACCTTCTGCATTGATCTCGTGGGGAGCTGCAGACCGGAGCTGTTCCCATTCAGCCATCTTATCAGCCAACCCTGCCCCCTTAACTTGGATTTTTAATGCCTGGGAATTCTTCAGAGAGGGGAGAAAGAGAGCCAACCATCCTTGAATAGGGAAACTGGAGACTTGAGTTCTAAGGTCACCCTTGTTTTTTGTGTGTGACTTTGGGTAAGACACTTTTCCTCACTAGGTTTTAGTTGCCTCCATTGTAAACTGAGGACATTTGGTTCCATCATTTCTAAGGCTCTTCCCCATTATTCTAACATTTATGTGTCTGTATGCGGTTCTATCAGTTGGAAGTAGAGCAAAAGAAAGCCTAGGGACTTTTTGTTTTCTTTTCTTTCTTTTTTTTTTTTTTGGTGATTGGCTACGATGTCCAATTCTTGAATGTGGTCAGTCCTGAAAACATCGTATCTTAGTTTATCCTGGTAGGTTGATGAAACTGGACTATGCTTGTCAACTGCTACCCTAGCAGATACAGATGATTCCATTGATGAGAATTCTATGTGGCCAAAATAAGTTGGATCGATTGTTCCCCCCACTGCAGACTTACATAGGATAAAACCTTAAAACCTTTGATGATTGTAACATACAGTAGTTTCAGATTTTTTGAGGTGTTACATATTTACCTAATATTCATAATGAAAAATGTAATTCAATGAATAAACCCAGAGTTTTTAAAAAATTGTTTCTCATGTTTAACATCTTTAGAGAAGGGGCTATTTTATAAAAATAAAAGTTTATAGAAAGAGAACTGTTGTGGTGCTAGAGAATGAGAATACTTCTCATCTGAAGCAATCATTATGATCTCCCTGCTAGTCATGAACTCAGTCTTTGGGCCAGGGCTTTATTTAAAATGTGAAATACTTAGCAGAAAATATTTTATGAGAAATTTGAAGTGTTCAGTACTCAATTGTAAGAGAGCAGAAAGGAGATCATTCTGTCTTTGTTACTGGTGACTGAATCTCTATTCAAAGTGAAACATTTAGTGAAGGCGTAGTGAAAACTCTGGACCTGTGTTAAATGCACAGAGCACAACTTACCTCTTAACAATTAGTACCTACACAATACACAGGTTGTTCAGTGCACAAGAACACTAGTGGAGATGGCAAATGAAGGCTGAAATCCACAGTCCTTCCACCATTCACCAAGCCATGCACCTTTAAAGGCAGGGGGATGTGTCCGTGGAGAGGAGGCCTTTTTCCAATTCAGATAAAGGCACCATATATCATTAGGTGATAAAGATGCCTTTGTCAAAAACCGATTGAAGCCAGCCACAGTGGCTCATGCCTGTAATCCCAGTGCTTTGCAAAGATTACATGAGGTGAGGAGTTCGAGACTCGCCTGAGCAACCATAGCAAGTCACTGTCTCTATGAAAAATGAAAAATTAGCTGGTAATAGTGGCGCATACCTACAGACCTATTTACTTGAGAAGCTGAGGTGGGAAGACTGCTGGAGCCCAGGAGTCAGAGGCTGCAGTGAGCTGTGATCGCCCCACTACACTCCAGCCTGGGTGACAGAAAGAGACTCTGTCTCCAAAAAAAAAAAAAAAAAAAAAAACAAAAATAAATATGAAAAAATATAAAAGAATAATGTAAATTCTTATTTTAAACCACAACAGTGTGAATTATAAAAATTGCCCAAACAACAAAGTTGATCCAGGTAAGAGAAACAGATAGTAGAGATTTCATCAGAAAATTACCTGGATGCAACAAAAAAATTTAAAAAAAAATTTAAAAAGATTGTTTCTGAATACTAGAAAGTCAAAAGACAAGCTAAGGATATGAAGAGGAAGATTCTGAAAGAAGGAAACAAATAATTTGGCAAAGTCCTGCTTTAGCCCTTGAGGCAATAATTAAATTTGCAGACAGGCGCCCACATTATGTGGCCCAGGAGGTTATCAATTTGGATATCATACATTCTGTTTCTGAGAGAGACCAATGATATATAAACAAACCTATCCTCAGGGATTGTTCTAAAAAGCAACTTTCAGGCATGTCATTGGGTCAGTACATCCCACATCTGCTACACAAAGAGAATTCAGATTTACAGCATGAGCATATGAGGCTGAATCACCAAAGAGAAATAACTTTTTATTCGACCTAGCTTAGATTTTGTTATTTTCATCATTTCCCAAGTCCTTGGCAACTGATAATCTAGGAATAACACTATTCCTAGTTTCCTAGCTAACTCAACATTAAAAAGTGAACCAGTGTCCATGGTCATTCTGCAGAATGTAAGCACAGATCATTAAAGGTCAGAGTACTGTCTAATTATTATAATCTTATGTATAGAACGTTTTCAAATAAAATAATTCTAATAACTCACTTTTTCATTTAAAAATTTGTAGGTATTCTTCAGTAAGTAACTTACCAATTTAAGAAAAATCTTGTTAAATGAAAAGCATAGGATAATGTTGAAATAACCTTTTCTGACAATTTGAATGAAAAGTCTGATTACTTTTAAGCCATTACACAGCAGATCCATATTCTCTCTATGTTTATATCCTTCTAAACAAGCTGAAAATTCAGATCACACAGTCAGCTAGCTCCCCATTTGCATTCTTGATTGGCATGATGAGAGCTGCATCATAGTTTGTGAATATTGTGTATTACATGAGACCAAAGAGGAATCTACCCAAACCTGCAGGATGTGGTAGGCAATCAAGCAGCATAAAGGAGATGAATTGCAAGTCCTTTGAGAACGGAATCATTATGAGCTTAACAAGCATCATTCTCAGCTATATCTATTTTAGTGGTGTTAGTATGATATTCATTGTTGCATGTGAGCTGTTGTGATGGCTTTAGACTTACCAAGATGATAAATATTTTAGAGTGACATCTGAATAATCACAAGGATGTGTTATGGTGCTCTTTATTCAATCGTCCATCTCCTGGGCATGGACAAAGAAGGGCTATATTTTTTAGCTAAGCAAAGGGTAGAAAGAAAAATCAACATAATTAAATGCAAAGAGAGTCAATGAAATTATAGAATGTCAGAGCTGAAGAGAACTTTAAATGTCAGTCAGTTTATTGTTTCTACAAATATTCTACCCAAGTGCTCCTATGGTAAAGAAAGGGTATTATGTATCCCCAGCAGCCTGGGAGTGTAGTCCTCAGAGACCAGAAACACATTTGAAACATTTATCGAAATGCCCTACTTTATCCTAAAATGTACTTAACCTCTAAATTTCACTTTCCTCATCTGGAAGATAGAGATTATAATAGTGTTTACCACGTGAGCTGGATTTTAAGACTAAAGGAAACATGCGTATGAAACACAGAGTATATAGTACCAGCCATATACTAAGGGCTAAATTGAGTCATTATTATTATTTACAATAAAGAAAAAACTAATTGTGTTTGCCTCTTGTGAAAAATAAGCAGGACAGGGGTGGGACATGGAGACTGGTTAGAAATACTGGCAAGAGTAGATAGTGATGGATCCAGAACCTGGGACTTTACTCATACAAGGCCCATACAAGATTACAGTGAGAAGTGACCTGGGATGTAAGTTATGAAGCAACTTAAGCTGAGGCACAGGCACCCCTAGAAATACACTGGAAATGACTTGACACCATAGGATAAACATAGAGAACTTCCTGCATCAGCAATTTTATTAGATACTGAGGGAGAGGAAATGGTTGTCAAAATAAGCACATACGTATTATAGAATAGAATACATATTTTTGCATTAATCTTTTTTTTTTTTTTTTTTTTTTTTGAGAGGGAGTCTCGCTCTGTCACCCAGGCTGGAGTGCAGTGGCGAGATGTCGGCTCACTGCAAGCTCCGCCTCCCGGGTTCACGCCATTCTCCTGCCTCAGCCTCCAGAGTAGCTGGGACTACAGGCACCCGCTACCACGCCCCGGCTAGTTTTTTGTATTTTTTAGTAGAGACGGGGTCTCACCGTGTTAGTCAGGATGGTCTCCATCTCCTGACCTCGTGATCCGCCCACTTTGGCCTCCCAAAGTGCTGGGATTACAGGGTGAGCCACCGCGCCCGGCTTTTGCATTAATCTTTAAGTGAAAACATGAGTCTTCAAAGAAATGCCTCACCCCTTACCCTTAGGAGTTGAGTTTATAGTGCTCAGCTATTAGGGACACTTCTGTTGGGAAGTAGAAAATGCACAGAAGATCATTCACAAAATCATTATATTTCTCTCTTATTTCTTGTAGGCTCATTCAGGAAAAAAAAAAAAAAAAAAAGCAGCCCTGGACTATAAGTTCCCTAAAGCATGAATCCGGTTGTTTTTCTTTAAAGTTTTATTTTCAGCTCTTAGCTCAGTGTTTAGAACATAGTGAAATGGTTGGATAAGGGATGGCTACATGGTTGAGGAGAAAGATGGGAGAATGAAGTGATTCATTTAGTTTCTTCTTTCCTGTATGTAGAATCTCGGTAACAGTACTAAATTGATTCACACAAAAGTCAAGAAACTCGGGAGGCTCTCATCTGATCCGGACCTGAGTCCAGATCACAGGCAACTATGCCCTTTTCAAGAGGATAGTTAACCCAGTCATCATAAGGATTTGCCTGGCCATAAAAGAAATGTGTTTAGTTTGCCAAACCAGAGGCAAGAAAGGGGTATACACATGTACATGCAAGTATGTGAGAAAATTGGTGCATATATGTATTACTGAGATTCTTCATTAAGACTAAATATCTATCTTCCTTCAATGTTGGCAGCCATCTGATCTTATGCAAGCTACTTAATTTTTGTGAGCCTCAGTTTCCTCATTTGGGATAATAATACCTGCCCTGCAGATTATGTTAACTTCGCAGGGTTGTTTTGAGAATGAAAATCAAAATTAGATAATGTATGTGAAGCAATATAGATATATCCTATAAAAAGCTACACAAGTGCTAGAGAAAGCATCATCATACATAAGTACTATGTAGTAGTAAAATTAACAGCAATAAGGTATCCTGGCAAACCATTTATCCCTGATTCTTAGTTACTAATTGAAGTCAAAAAGATCACATTTCAAGAAGAAAATGTCATGCTCGTCTACTTATTCACATACCTTGGAATGTAGTCTCAAACATCTAAGATTCCACGAAAGTGGGGAGGCTGACTTCCTCTTTGCACTTGTATCTGTGCCACCCCCACAAGGAGCCAGAAGACGTTGACAAGACTGCCACTCTATAGGAGGCAAGAGCCCAAGCCAGGGTTCTCACTACAGACTGACACCAGCAGCTTGTTAATTACATATTTCCATTAATGGGATGAATTCCATTGTCTTTCTAGATGACAATCTCCCTTTCAATGCGTAGATGTCTTATTTTGTTCCACACACCTTAGCAACCCAGCTACTGTGTTCTGACATTTCCATTTCCTTACTAGTCTTGAAGCTGTAAAAAAAAAAAAAAAAAAAAAAAAAGGAAAAAGGTTGTTTTTGAACAACATGCATCTTTCTACACTTGATTTTTCCCCTAAGTTTTTACAATCAAAAAATGTTTAAAGAAATACATTGACTGGAAACATATAAGGGCAGCATAACTTATATGTGGCAGCTTACCTTTTAAAGCCTCATCACATCAGAATAGGATTATCTTCTGTCTTTGGAGCACAAATTAAAGGAAAATCTTGCAGATATACCCAGAGTTTACTTTATATGCGTTCTTGGTCAAGGAGTTTGCATTTGGTTAGGTAAAATTCTCCAGAAGGACATGATTACATACCTCAAAGAGTTATTTTCTATATAGAAAAACACATGAGATGGCAGTCACAAAAACCAAACTCTAGGGAGAAACCAATGAGAATGGGTATTTGAGAAAATAAAGATTTTCTTATTTTTTTCAGACTCAGTAACTACAAAACTATGCCTGATAGTCTAAAACATCTTATTAAAATGTGGCATATAACATATTTCCCCCACAATTCTTTTGCAGAAAGATAAGTTTTACAACTCTAGGAGAGAAAGTGACAAAACGCCCCAGGCATGAAACTGAATTTGAAATAATAGCTATATAAATGAAAGGAAAATGCTTATCTTTGGGAGAACCAGAGAAGAGGTAGAGATGAAGCCAAAGTTGAGGCAAAAGAATGTTGAGCATGTGAGGGGGCAGCCATAATGCCAAACAGACGTTAACACTTAAAAGTTGGAATCCTGTTTTTAACTTGGACTTCAGAATGGATAGGGAGTAGGATGGAATACAGTAGTAGTATAGTCCTGAAACATTATGAGTTCTTGATTTAAAGAAAAGGAGTTGTGAGCCACAGATTACTAATTTTCCTCAGACATTACTTCAGCAAGGTGATTAATCTTTAACATGTCATTGAGTTTACTCTATATTCACTGAACTACTCTTTACAGTGAATACCATTCACATATCTGAATAATGCTGTAGACTGTGTTGCCCGTCCACTTGCACATACAGAATACTCCTGTACCAGAATGTGCACATACTTTCCAAAAAGAGTAAGAGGAAAAGCAAAGTTACTGTATCAGTTTTCTATTGCTGAGTAATAATTTATCACAAACT
>NC_045445.1:16694977-16736596 GCF_002776525.5 Piliocolobus tephrosceles
ACATCCACATATTATTAATACCTCATAGTTTACCTGGGGTCAGGAGTCCAGGTATGGTTTAGCTAACTTCTTTATTCAGAGTCTCACAAGGCAGAAATCAAGGTGTTAGCAGAGACTGTGATCTCATTTGAGGCTCTAGGTCCTCTTCCAAATTTACTGGATATTAGAGAATTCAGTTCCTTATGGTTGTAGGTGAGACCCTCTGATCCTAGAGGCTACCTTCTATTTCCTGCCATGTGGTCCTCTTCACAAGAAGACAGTTTACTTTCTCTAAGCAGCAGAAAAACAATTCTCTGGCTTCAATCTTCCCATTCTGGCCAACTGCGGTGGTTCATTTCTGTAATTCCAGTACTTTGACAGGCAGAGGTGGGAGGATAGCCTGAGGCCCCTACTTTAAGACCAGCTTGGGCAGCATAGCAAGTCCCTGTCTCTCTGAAAAAAAAAAAGAAAAAGAAAAAAAGAATAGTCGGACATGGTGGTGCACACCTGTGCTCCCAGCTACTCAGGGGGCTGAAGTGGGAGGATTGCCTGAGCCCAGGACGTTGAGGTTGCAGTGAGCCATGATCATGCCACTACACTGCAGCCTGAGTGACAGAGCAAGACCCTGTCTCAAAAAAACAAAGGAAATCCTAGTTTAATAGGAAAATTACCCTTCCTTTCCAGGGAGGTCTGAGATCTTCCTTATTTTTTTATTTTTGTATTTTCATTATTATTATTCTTGAGACAGAGTCTCACTGTCACCCAGGCTGGGGTACAATGGTGTGATCACAGCTCACTGCAGCCTCAACTTTCTGAGCTCAGGTGATCCTCCTCCCTCAGCCTCCCAAGAAGCTGGAACCACAGGCATGTGACACCACATCCAGCTAATATTTATTTTTATTTTTATTAGAGACAAAGTCTTTGTTTGTTTTCCAGGCTGATCTCGAACTCCTGGTCTTAAGCAATCTTTCCACCTTGGCCTCCCAAAATGCTGGGATTACAGGCATGAACCACCATGCCCGGCCCTGGGGACTTTCTTCAAAGGGCTCATCTGATTAAGTCAGGCTCTCCCCAAGAATAATCTCCTTTTAGAGTAATTCAAAGGCAGATGATTTGAGACTTTAATAACGTCTGCAAAATATCTTCACCTTTGCCATAGAATACAATCTAATTACAGGAGTGAAAACCCCTCATGTTCACAAGTTCTGTGCACATTGAAGGGCAGAAGATTTCACAGTGTGTGCCCATCAGGAGGCAAGATTCTTGGGTGCCATTTTAGAATTCTGCCTTTCATAGCTAATTAAATGGAAAATTTTCTTTGGCTTCACTTTTTCTTTGCTTATACTAAATGATTCATTAAAAAAAAAAAAACTTTTTTTGAGAAGTCTATAATGAAAACTGAGATATTTTGAGAGTTTCCTATGAACTTTTATTTTTAACAAAGCTTTAAAACCATTCCAACACTGTTTGGTCCCATACCACTCCCTCTCTAGAAACAAGCTTACAAGTCTTAGGTCTCCAAGCCACAAGCAAAGGGGCAGTTTTGCGAACACATCTAGAATTGGTTTGTATGGCATTCCTTTGTCAAGAAGACTGCATTTGTCCAGATGAAATTATCCAGAAGGACTTGCTTTCATACCTCACAGAGGTCATTAATTTTTTTTTTTTTTTAAAGATAAGGTCTTCCTCTTTCACCCAGACTGGAGTGCAATGTCATGATCATAGGTCGTTGTGGCCTTTATCTCCTGGGCTCAAGTGTTCCTCCTGCCTTAGCCAATAAAGTAGATCGGACAATAGGTATGCACTACCATGCCCGGCTTTTTTTTTTTTTTAAGAGAAAGAGTCTTGCTATGTTGCCCAGGTGGATGTCAAATTCCTGGCCTCAATCTATCCTCCCTTCTTGGCCTCCCAAAGCACTAGGATTACACGTGTGAGCCACTATGCTCAGCCAAAGGTAATTTCTACAGAGAAACATAAAAAATGGCAGCCACTAGGCCAGGCACAGTGGGTCACGCCTGTAATCCCAGCACTTTGGGAGGCTGAGGCAGGTGGATTACCTGAGCTCAGGAGTTCGAGACCAGCTGGCCAATATGGTGAAACCCCGTCTTTACTAAAAATACAAAAATTAGCCAGGCGTGGTGGTGTGTGATTGTAATCCCAACTACTCCGGAGACTGAGGCAGGAGAATCGCTTGAACCCGGGAGGTGGAGGTTGCAGTGAGCCGAAATCGCGCCATTGCACTCCAGCCTGGGCGACAAGAATGAAACTGCATCTCAAAAAATAAAGAAAGAAAGAAAGAAAAAGAAAAAAGAAATGGCAGCCACTGAAACCACAATTTAGGGAGAGACCAAGAAGATTGAAGATTTAGAAAATGAAAGAGTAGTGATGCTCACATGGTAAGAAATACCTGAATTCACTGAGAAATGCCCAGTGTAAGTGGCCAGTGAGGCCAAAATTGGCAAAAGTAGAAGCCCATGGTTGGCAATGAGTTTCGAGGGTTCATTGTCTAAGGCTTACGATTACTTAAGGAAAGGGCCCATCTCAGGATGGTATTTTCAACAGGTGGCCAGCAGGCAAGACAGCCAGCTCTCATTTCTTCTAGGGAGATTTAGGGCATTCAGTATTCATTTTGCTTGCTATATACTGATGTCCCTTTAATTTCTGTCTCATGGATATTGGTGTTAAGCTCAACGAAGCCATTTCCTTAAATCTTGCACACACACACGCACACATGCACATGCATAGTCGGTGGAGATTGTGGAGCAGCAGCCTGTACAGTGGTTAAGAAGGTCACATCTAGATTTAGCATAGATAAGTGATCTCAGTTAAGATACTTTACTTTTTTGAATTTCAGTTTCTCTAACTGTAAAATGGAAATAAATAAGCTAAGCTCCCAAGATGGACATGAAGAATAAATGAAATACCATAGAAAGCTTCTAACATGCCACCTATACAGCAAATGAAAGTTACTCCCATTGATTAGTAGTATTACAATATTCATTCCTGTTTTATATGAAAATATTTTTTAGATAAAGCTCAGAGAGGGCTCACAATTTTGGAAGAGCAACTTCCCATGCTTAGAGTAACCTGGGAGAGAGGGCAGATGATCGAAAACATGACTAGACATGGAATGAGGACCCTTTGTCTTCTTTATTGCTTAAATAATGTATGGCCAGCATCCTGACTCCCTGCTTAAAAAAAAATAATAATCATCATCATCTCCGTTTAATGATAGAGTGCGTGGGTGCTTAAGGCATTAGTATCACTGATTGAAGCGTTTGTTCTTATCATAAATGTCAAGATCCTGATTATTTTTTTCACCCTACATTTTTAACCTGCCTTATGCCAAGGGGGAAGGACGCATGTAGGACAAAAAAACAGAATGAAAAGAAAAGAACAGAAAGATAGAATTTTTCCTCTCAGTTGGTCTGAATTTTAATAAAAATTTCCTTGATTTAACAGCAGTTTTGTTAGGTTGCTTTAATTTATTTCCCCCATTGAAATACATAATGAATTGCTACAAGTTCCCATGGTGAGCTCTGTTGCAGGGGGAGCCGCTCATGAGTTCATGTGAGGTCGTGGGTATTTGTGTCTAATTTACATGGCAGATATTGCAAAGATTTCTCAAATTTGATGGAGACATCAACTCACAGTCATAGTGAGATGACTGCTGAACCAGAGAAAGAAAGGAAACCTGCATTCGCTTTTGACTGTTTTCATGGCCACTTTTCATGTACACATACTCCAAAAATGACTCTGAAATCACAGAAGTAAACAAAACAATTTTAAAATACATTGAGAAATATTCTTGTACTACTGTCCTTTATATAAGGGAGGGGCCAAGAAGGACTGCAAAGAGATAGACCCTCCTTTTCCATAGAATCAAGGGAGTGTCCCTAAGGAATGAAATGAATTCCAGCTTCCTAGTGCTTAACGGAATGTCTTCATTTAATTTAGTAAGTGGGTAATATTTATACTGTCTTCTCACATAAATATCTCTGTGTTGTAGAGTTTCATCATGAAATTCACTGCTCCTTATGGCCTCTGAGGTCTCTTATAACATGGAATTCCAGCCGGGCGCGGTGGCTCACGCCTGTAATCCCAGCACTTTGGGAGGCCGAGACGGGCGGATCACGAGGTCAGCAGATCAAGACCATCCTGGCTAACACGCTGAAACCTCGTCTCTACTAAAAATACAAAAAATTAGCCGGGCATAGTGGCGGGCGCCTGCAGTCCCAGCTACTCGGGAGGCTGAGGCAGGAGAATGGCCTGAACCCAGGATGCGGACCTTGCAGTCAGCTGAGATCCTGCCACTGCACTCCAGCCTGGGCGACAGAGCGAGACTCCGTCTCAAAAAAAAAAAAAAAACATGGAATTCCATAACATTTATTCTTAACATACAAATGCATTCTCATAGTGAGGGAAAGCCCCTCAATAGATTCTCTGAGTTTACAACTTTTAGAAAGAAAAGAGATAAGCTGGTAGGCAGCGCTAAATCGCACCAGGCATTATCCTACAACAAAAAGAACGCTGAGAATTGTATCTCACTTTTTGGATTTGGAGATTTCTTCTCCTTTACCCTCACTTCTCCTCACACTAAGTGAAAGTAAGTTCACCATGTTCCCCAAAGCCAAGCAACTTTTTACTTACACAACCTTACAAGTCTTTCCACATCACTTCAGGTGAAAAAGTGTCCTTGTTTTTATCTTCAAGAACAGACCCCAATATAACACCCAGACACCGTGGGCCTTTCATTACATAGCACAGTGTTAGAGCTGCTTGAAAATCAGGATGGATTCCTTGAGAAGCAGCCAGAAATCTTCTAAGTAATCTACAGCATACCCTCTACTTTTCCGGCAAAGGAGGGTGAGGCAGAGTGGGGACAGAGAAAACCATACAGAAGAGTCACAGAACATCACAATGTCTAGTGCGGGTCCATTTATTATGAAGCTGGAGAAAATGAGGCCCTGAGAAGGGAAGTGACATAGTTTAAGATCATGCATCAAGTTAGTGAAAGAGAGATCGAAATTAAGGATTAATAACAATGACAATAGCCAACATCTACTGAGCACTTACCACATGTTAAGCACTGTTTGAGGAGCTTGTCATCTACTTCCTAATTGTTTCTTTTTAAAAACCTATCAGGCCAGGCGCAGTGGCTCACGCCTGTAATCCCAGCACTTTGAGAGGCCAGGGCGGGTGGATCACAGGTCAGGAGATCAAGACCATCCTGGCTAACACGGTGAAACCCCGTCTCTACTAAAAATACAAAAAATTAGCCGGGCATGGTGGCGGGCACCTGTAGTCCCAGCTACTCGGGAGGTTGAGGCAGGAGAATGGCGTGAACCCGGGAGATGGAGCTTGCAGTGAACTGAGATCGCTCTACTGCACTCCAGCCTGGGCAACTGAGCAAGACTCCGTCTCAAAATACGTGTGTGTGTGTGTGTGTGTGTGTGTGTATCAGCTGGGTGTGGTGGCTCACCCCTGTAATCCCAACACTTTGGGAGGCTGAGACAGGCGGATCACCTGAGGTCAGGAGTTTGAGACCAGCCTGACCAACATGGTGAAACCCCATCTCTACTAAAAATATAAAATTAGCCAGGCATGGTGGTGCACACCTGTAATCCCAGCTACTCAGGAGGCTGAGGTGGGAGAATCGCTTGAAACCGGGAGGCAGAGGCTGCAGTGAACCAAGATCACCCCATTGCACTCCAGCCCAGGCAACAAGAGCGAAACTCAGTCTCACAAAAAAAAAAAAAAAAAAAAAAAAAAAAGAGTAATGAGAGAGACATTAAATACCACAGCTTTCCCACCTCCTCTCTCCACCCTTTCTCAAAAGTTGTTCCATTTCTCAGAAGTAACCACTTTCAAGAGTTTCTTATAAAACTTATTTTTAAGACTTTCTTCAAGAAATGTACTAGAAATATACTGGTATATAGATATATATGCCCTTTATATAAATAAATTACACTTTACTCTTAATTGTGTGCTTGATATTTATTAAACACACAGAGTATTCATTTTAATGCCTGCAAAGGTATTCCACTGCATGGATGCACCATAATTTATTTAAACAGCCCTCTTTTGATGAACACTTGTGTTATTTCCAGTTTGTTAATTTGTCTGTTTTTATTTTGTTATAAATGAATATATGCAATTGTCTTTAAGAAAAAATAAGAGAAGTGAAATTTCTGAGTCAGTGTCAATCATTTTAGTTTTTATAAATCCTGCCAGATTAGCCTATAAAAAGGCTGTCTAGCTTACTCGCTTACCATCAATGCTTGAGAGATGCTATTTTTCTATATCATAGTTAATATTAGCTATTAATCCACTTCTTAGTATTTGACAGTCTGATGAGGAAAAATAATACTGCCTTAATGCTGTTTTAATTTGAATGTCTTTAATTATAAAAAAGATTGAGCATCTTTTCTACCTTTATTGTCCATTTATATTTGTTTTTTTCTATGAACTATCTCTTCATATGCTCTACCTAGTATCTCCCATTGGGTTATATTACCTTTTCATATTGATTTCTAGGAACTCCTTGTAAATTTACAATCATTCCTCTGTTGTATGTGTTGTAAATATTTGCCTCATTTGTTGAATTTTTAAAAACATTATTCATGATATTTATCATACAGAAATTTCATATTTTTGTACAGAGTTAACAACATACAACTTTTGAAGTCTGGTTTATCTGTCTTTCATTATATCTACCTATCTATCTAAATTTCCCAGTCAAGTTAGCCTCTAGAAAATATTAAATAAATTGGCTTCTAATGATATACTAATTTATGAGTATAGCTTCTGAATGGAATATTTACAAAGTAAGAGATTTCTTTTTTTTTTTTTTTCTTGAAATGGGGTCTCACTCTGTCGCCCAGGCTTGGGTGCAGTGGTGCTATCTCGGCTCACTGCAACCTCCGCCTTCCAGGTTCAAGCAATTCTCCTGTTTCAGTCTCCCAAATAGCTGGGACTATAGGCGCATGCCACCACGCCCTGCTAATTTTCGTATTTTTATTAGAGATGGGGTTTCATCATATTGATCAGACTGTTTTTTTTTTTTTTTTTTGACGGAGTCTCGCTCTATTGGCAGGCTGGAATGCAGTGGCACAATCTCGGCTCACTACAACCTCCGCCTTCTGGATTCAAGCAATTCTCCTGCCTCAGGCTCCCGAGTAGGTGGGACTACAGGTGCATGCCACAATGCCCGGCTAATTTTTGTATTTTTAGTAGAGACAGGGTTTCATCATGTTGGCCAGGATGGTCTCGATCTCTTGACCTCGTGATCCGCCCGCCTCGGCCTCCCAAAGTGCTGGGATTACAGGCGTGAGCCACTGCGCCGCGCAAGAGATTTCTCTGTGGAGAAAAATATGTTAAAACTTCTGGCCAGCTGCAATGGCTCACACCCATAATCCCAGCATTTTGGGAGGCCAAGGTGGGAGGATCCCTGAAGCCAAGAGATTGAGACCAGCCTGGGCAACAAAGTGAAACCCTGTCTCTACAAAATAATAATACTTGTAAATGATCTCACAATTAGGCAATGAAGAACCTGAATTTAGTGCTGTAATCTTTATGTTGAATGTTATTAAATTACAGCTTAGCACTTAACCATATGATATGGTTTGGATTTGTGTCCTTGTCCAAATCTCATGTTGAATTGTAATCCCCAGTGTTAGAGGTGGGGCCTGGTGGGAGGTGATAGGATCATGGGGGTGGATTTCCCCCTTGCTGTTCTCGTGATAGTGAGTTCTCATGAGATCTGGTTGTTTAAAAGTGTGTAGCACCTCTGACCTTTACTCTCTTCCTCCTTCTCCAGTCATATAAGACTTGCCTGCTTCCCCTTCACCTTCTGCCATGATTGTAAGTTTCTGGAGACCTCCGCAGCCATGCTACCTGTACAGCCCATGGAACCATGAGCCAATTAAACCTCTTTTCCTCATAAATTACCCAGTCTCTGTTAGTTCTTTACAGCAATGTGAGAACAGACTAATACACAGTATACACTGTTGAGGGGAGAAACTCTATGTTTCTATGTGTCATACATCATACTAGGCAATATTAAGTCCTTCCTAATGTATTATCAATTAAGACTGTGAAGTAGGTACTGTGGAGATAGGTATAAGATAGGCATAATTATGTTCATTTTTAACACGGAGAAATTGAGGCAAAGAGAAGTTAAATAACTTCCCTAAGGTTACACAGCTACGGAGTAGTAGAATCAGGACACAAAGTCACACTTTGCCGACTCCAAGTCTAATGGTCTTTCCGGCAGACTACAGTCAACAAATATTTATTGAATTATATTGCATTAAAAAGCTGTGCTGGATAGACTTACAAAGATAAATTAGCCGGGCACGGTGGCTCACGCCTGTAATCCCAGCACTTTGGGAGGCCGAGGCAGGTGAATCATGAGGTCAGGAGATCGAGACAATCCTGGCTAACACAGTGAAACTCCCTCTCTACTAAAAATACAAAAAAAAAAAAGAAGAAGAAAATTAGCCGGGCGTGGTAGCGGGCGCCTGTAGTCCCAGCTACTTGGGAGGCTGAGGCAGGAGAATGGCGTGAACCCGGGAGGCAGAGCTTGCAGTGAGCCGAGATCGCGCCACTGCACTCCAGTTGGGTGACAGAGCAAGACTCTGTCTCACAAAAAAAAAAAAAAAAAAAAAAGATAAATAGGTCCCTGCTCTTAATAAGCTTTTAGTTTAACAGGAAAAACACACATGTAAACAACAAAGTATAAATACAAGCAGAAATGTAGGAAAAAAAATGGATTTTGACTTTGGGGACTGAGAAAGAGCTCTATAAAGAAGGAATCATTTATTTATTTATTTATATTTATTTATGTATTTATTCGAGATGGAGTCTTGCTCTGTCACCCTGGCTGGAGTGCAGTGGCTCCCTCTTGGCTCACTGCAACCTCTGCCTCCAGGGTTCACACCATTCTCCTGCCTCAGCCTCCCGAGTAGCTGAGACTACAGGTGTGTGCCACCACGCCCGGCTAATTTTTTGTATTTTTAGTAGAGACAGGGTTTCACTGTGTTAGCCAGGATGGTCTCGATCTCCTGACCTTGTGATCTGCCTGCCTTGGCCTCCCAAAGTGCTGGGATTACAGGCATGAGCCACTGCACCTGGCCAGAAGGAATCATTTAAATAAAGTACTGGAGAATGTACTGGGAGAGAACAGTTAAAGAAGAGAAGAGAAATCTATTCTAGGCGAAGAGAACATAGAATGAACAAAGGCCCAGAGATAATACAGCCTGAACAAAAGCTGCAGTACAGGATGAGCTTAGGCTGGTAAACTGGACCTTGTATATTATGCAAAGGACTTTGGATTATTTTCTGTTTCTTGTGAAATATGAAATAAACTCATCTAGTTTTTACTTTATGATGACTTATAATCATTTTGGGGAGCCAAGAGTGTATTAACCTGTGTGTTAAGAAGATATCTTGGGCCAGGCACGGAGGCTCACACCTGTAATCCCAGCACTTTGGGAGGCTGAAGCAGGAGGATGGCTTGAGCCCAGGAGTTTAAGACCAGCTGGGGCAACACAGTGTGACCTCACTTCTACACACACACACACACACACACAATTATTAATTAGCCAAGGCAGTGTACCATGCCTGTGTTCCCAGCTAGGATGAGGTGGGAGGATTGTTTGAGTCTAGAAAGTCAAGGCTGCAGTGAGCTAGGTTCACATCACTGTACTTCAGCCTGGGTGACAGAGAGAGATCTTGTCTCAAAAAAAAAAAAAAAAAGATATTTGGCAAACATGTAAAATGGCCTTGCAAAAATGATGGAAATTGAGGTATGGAGAAATACTGTTTTTCATATCTACAAGAACTTGTCTTTTTTTTTTTGAAACGGAGCTTCGCTCTTGTTGCCCAGGGTGGCGTGCAATCATGTGATCTTGGCTCACTGCAACCTCCGCCTCCCAGGTTCAAGCAATTCTCTTGCCTCAGCCTCCTGAGTAGCTGGGATTACAGGCATGTGCCACCACACCAGCTAATTTTGTATTTTTAGTAGAGACGGAGTTTCTCCATTTTGGTCAGGCTGGTCTCAAACTTCCAACCTCAGGTGATCTGCCCACCTCGGCCTCCCAAAGTGCTGGGATTACAGGCATGAGCCACCTGCACCCGGCCCGTATCTACAAGAATTTGAACTTTCAAGTGACTCACAAATTTTCATTCCTTTCAGAAAATAATACCTGACATTCGTGCTTGTTCTATGCCAGTAACTTGTTTTTCTTAACATTTTGCATGTTTTATTAACTCATTTAACTCAGTAGCAATTCATTCAAACCTCAAAATAACCCTCAAAGTCAGGATTGTAATCCCCACATTACAAACCAGAAAACTGAGGCACGGAGAGGTTGACTACACCCAGGTTGAAACCTTAGGTTGTCTGGCTCCAGAGTTTGTGCTCTTAACCCCAGTTTTTATACTCTCTATTTATGAAACATGCAAGAGACTTGCCTCCCACATAGCTCCTACAGGGGCTGGCCAGCCTTTCCTTACGTGCTGTCACTGTTCAGATCATTCTATTCTGGCACAGTTTAAATCTTCAGAGTCCTGCCTCATATTGTACCCAAGTCTACCTCCTTATAACTATGAAGCAAACGTTTAAAGTCAGTTAGCAAATTTCACCAACTCCCAACTCCACTGAGGTAAGCAGAATGGTCCACTGAAGATGTCCATATCCTAATTCCTAAAACATGTGAATATGTTATATTACACAGCAAAAGATGTTTTGCAGATGTACTATAGTAAGGTTAGGGACTTTAAAATTAGAGGGATTGACCTCGATTGGCCAGGTGGGTGAATCTAATCACATGAGTCCTTGAAAAATAGAGAACTTTCTCCATTTGGAGGCAAGACAGATGCAGCAACAAGAGAAGTCAGAAAGACTCACAGCTTGAGTGGCACTCAACCAGTTGATGCTTAAGGAAGGCCAGTTGGAAAGCATGAGAAGGAATGAAGGCAACATTTAACTCCAAAGACTAACCCTCATTTGACAGCCAGCAAGGAAACTGGGTCTTCAGTCCTACGACCCCAAGGAACTGAATTCTACCAATAACCTGAATGAACTTAGAAGTCTATTCTGCCCCAGAGCCTCCAATAAGGAACATAACCCCACCAAAACCTTGATTTCGGACTTGTAACACCCTAATCTGAGAACCTAGCCCCAAGCCCACCCAAACTTCTGACCTACAGAACTGTGATGTAATGAGTGTTGTTTTAAGCCACTAAGTTTGAGTAATTTGTTATGGCAGCAATAGAAATCGAATACGATCACCAAGTCTTCCTTCCTAATTCCTTTATATTCCTGACGCCACAGGACATATATATACATTTGATCAGGACAATATAACATTTGATCATATTCCAATTTGTCTATGACCCTCTGAAAAGGGTAACACCCATTGTCACCACCTGAGCCTGCTGATCAATGTTAGCATCACTAAGACAAGGATAAACCAGACCTTGGGTTCCTCCTCATGGGATCCAACAGGAGGCACACAGAAGTATCCATGAAATAGTCTTGCCAAAAATGTCTATAAACTCTATCAAACTTTTAGAGCAAGTGTCAAGTGAATAGGAAATATAGGGAATAGAGAAAAAAGTTAAATGGAACCCAAGAAAGCAATCAGAAAATCCAGAATATAAGAAGAAGTGGCCTTTTTTTTTTTTTTTTTTTTTTAAAGAAGGCAACAGGAGGGAATAATTGAGGGGAGACTACTCTAGTTTAAAAGATATTTGAGGGACATCACAAACAAATGTAGTGAACCTGCATTGGCTGCTACTTCAATTGAATTAAATGTCTCCAAGGCAACCTGGGAAATTTGAATATGGACAGGATATTAGATGATAATAAGAAATTATTGTTAATTTTGTTAGGTGTAATAATATCATTGTGGTTATATAAGAAAATGTGTGCCGGGCACGGTGGCTCATGCCTGTAATCCCAGAACTTTGGGAGGCCAAGGCGGGCAGATCACCTGAGGTCGAGAGTTCGAGACCAGCCTAACCAACATGGAGAAACTCCATCTCTACTAAAAACACAAAAATTAGCCAGGGTGGTGGCGTGTGCCTTTAATCCCAGCTATGAGGGAGGGTAAGCCAGGAAAATAGATTGAACCCAGGAGGCAGAGGTTGCAGTGAGCTGAGATCGTACCACTGCACTCCAGCCTGGGTGACAGAGCAAGACTCCAACTCAATAAATTAATTAATTAATTAAAGCTATGCTTTTCAGATTTATTGCGTAAATAAATGTATGTAAATCATTTTACATATATTTGTAAATGTAAATCTGCTCAGCGTATTTTATGACATTTTTCCAATTATTGATACATATTTTGATTCAATATGGTAAAGGACAAAGCCCTGTCATGCTTCACTGAATACTTTTATCCAGTAATTAACATTCTCTAGAGAAAGGTAAAATATAACTTACATTTAGATTTAGAGATTAGAGATTTAGAGACTGCCATGTGCTTTCACCATGCAATCAAATTTAAACCTCACATCTCACCTGAGTTGTCTTATTATAGATGAGTAAACAAAGGCTCAAATAAGTTAAGGATTAAAAAAAAGCACATAGGGTCAGGCACAGTGGCTCACGCCTGTAATACCAGCACTTTGGGAGGCCAAGTCAGGTGGAGCACCTGAGGTCAGGAGTTCAAGACCAAGCCTTGCCAACACTGTGAAACCACATCACTACTAAAAATACAAAAATTAGCCAGGCGTGGTGGTGGGTGCCTGTAATCCCAGCTACTTCGGAGGCTGAGGCAGGAGAATAGCTTGAAGCCTGGAGGCAGAGGTTGCAGTGAGCCCAGATCGCACCATTGCACTCCAGCCTGGGTGACAAGAGCAAAACTCTATCTAAAAAAAAAAAAAAAAGGGGGGGGGTGGTTAAGGACAAATACCTTTTCCTGACGTGACTGGGCAACATTTGGAAGAAAGAGATTGAAAACAAAGGTGTGCAAAGGGGATAGAGGTATATATATACATGTATGGATAAAAGATTGCCTGAGGTGTGATTAAGCAATGAAAGATGAGAAGATAGAAAGACAAATGTATGTAGAGATTCAGACTCCTCAGGTGAAAGAAAGGAGTTGGTGGGAAGAGATAGGTTGGTTCATTTTGCTGGCCAACTGGGGACACAGAACATTCACAAATCAATTTCTCCATTTGTAAAATGCAGTTAAGATCCAGATTTGCAAGTTTCTTGATAGGATAGACGATATAATGTATGTAAGGCACGTGTCCCGGTGCTTGTCCTGTGGTAGGCACACAATAGGTGTTACTTACCACTCAGACTCCCCAGTTCCTTGAAACTTCCAGTGCACCAGAATCAGACTTCCATTTTCCTAAGGCTCTTCACCACGACCCTATGATTTTGTTATCCACCACTTGGAGGGTCCCTACTGTTAGGTTTGTAACAAGGGTGGCAAATATTTGGATATTATGCTTTCTACCACAGAACTTCTTCCTGTTCTGTCTTCCCATTGTTCTCCCATGGCTATTTTTCCTCTGCCCTCTATGGCCCCGTTCCTGTGGTGTACAATGTTTGAAGACCATCAAAGCATATTCTTCAATGTCCTTTAATAATGCCCTTTTATTTCATGTTTACAGTAATTAAAGCCTTTTTCTGTTCGTTTTCTCATTTCACTTTCATAATAACTCAGTGAAATAGGCAGAGCAGTGGCTTGATCCATCAAGGAAACTGAAACTCAAAGATGTACATGACTTACCCAAAGTCATACAGCAAGTAAATGGCTGAACTGAAACTAAACCAAAGTTTTGTGATTCTAAATCCTCTGGTACTTGAAATACAACACCAAGTCATCAGCTGTGGATCAGAAACCCAAGCGGCACCACTAAAAGCTACACACAACCATTTGTTTTTCCTAGATAACGCTGGCCATCTTCCATGTGAAATATCCACATAATACATTGACTTTCTAAAGAAAAGTAAAGCCAATGTATTTCTATAGGAAGTCACAAACATTTGAGGTGCAAAATGCAACTGCTCTACTCCATAGATGGATAATCATTTTGGAGAAAGCTATTTCCCTCATCTTTATAAATATTTGTAAAAACATTTTTCTGTGCTTATAAAAAATGGTGCTCTGAATATTCTTTTTTCCCCCTTTATATTATATTACATTCTGCAAGCTTTTTTTTTTTTTTCCTTTAAGCCTATCTCTAAAAGGACCTCTACAGAAGTTAATGTCTGGAGTAAGATTTGCTTTCAAGGTGTGAATAAAGTAGGACTGTCTTGGGTCCTTTAGGTCAGTTGATCAAATACAAAGTCCAGTATCTTCTGACATAAAAATTCTGCCCAGCATATCTTTTCATTTTAATGGGAGAAATAGAAATGTGGCTACATGCACCAACAGTTAATCTTTGGCATTTTTATTTTATTTTGTTATAATGATTAGTCTCTTATTGGAATAAAGTAACTCTGAGGTCATTGCATGTGAATGTCTTATTCTTGAAACAAAGTGTCTACACTAATATACTACTTAGTTAAAACAAAAAGAAAACTTTTGTGAATGTCATTAAATGTTTTGCTTTTTTGTTTTTGTTTTTGAGACGGAGTCTTGCTCTGTCGCCAGGCTGGAGTGCAGTGGCGTGATCTCGGCCTCTGCCTCCCAGATTCAAGCAATTCTCCTGCCTCAGCCTTCTGAGTAGCTGGGACTACAGGTGTGCACCACCATGACCAGCTAATTTTTGTAATTTTAGTAGAGACAAGGTTTCACCATGTTGGCCAGGATGGTCTCGATCTCTTGACCTTGTGATCCGCTCTCCTCGTCCTCCCAAAGTGCTGGGATTACAGGCATGAGCCACTGCGCCTGACCCTCATTAAGAGTCTTCTTTGAGGCCGGGCGCGGTGGCTCAAGCCTGTAATCCCAGCACTTTGGGAGGCCGAGACGGGCGGATCACGAAGTCAGGAGATCGAGACCATCCTGGCTAACACGGTGAAACCCCGTCTCTACTAAAAATACAAAAAACTAGCCGGGCGAGGTGGCGGGCGCCTGTAGTACCAGCTACTCCGGAGGCTGAGGCAGGAGAATGGCGTAAACCCGGGAGGCGGAGCTTGCAGTGAGCTGAGATCTGGCCACTGCACTCCAGCTCGGGCGACAGAGCAAGACTCCGTCTCAAAAAAAAAAAAAAAAAAAAAAAAAAAAAGAGTCTTCTTTGAAAGAATGGCATATGTATTAAAGAATCAACAGTATTTGTGCCAACATTCCATTCAATTGCTGTGGCAATGGATAGTTTGATAAAGCCCTCGCCATGAAAGAGAATACAGTCAAAAAACAGTCAAAATGCACGTTAGTGCATTAAAATTATAATAATTTTAGTGCATGGTGAAGGTAGCACTTAAAATAATTGGGGAAAAATGAGCTTTTCAAGAAATAGTATAAGGACAATTAGCTATTCATTTGAGAAAATTAAATGGTTAGCTCTCTGTCTCATACCAGGCTGCCTTGGAGACATTTTTAATTCAATTGAAGTAGCAGCCAATGCAGGTTCACTACATTTGTTTGTAATGTCCCTCAAATATCTTTTAAACTAGCGTAGTCTCCCCTCAATTATTCCCTCCTGTTGCCTTCTTTAAAAAATAAAAGCCACTTCTTCTTATATTCTGGATTTTCTGATTGCTTTCTTGGGTTCTATTTAACTTTTTTCTCTATTCCCTGTATTTCCTATTCACTTGACACTTGCTCTAAAAGTTTGATAGAGTTTATAGACATTTTTGGCAAGACTATTTCATGGATACTTCTGTGTGCCTCCTGTTGGATCCCATGAGGAGGAACCCAAGGTCTGGTATATCCTTGTCTTAGTGATGCTAACATTGATCAGCAAGCTCAAGCCAGCATTACCGCCTGAGTTCTGCCTCCTGTCAGATCAGTGGCTGAATTAGATTGCCCGCCACTCACTCCCTGCTGTGTGATCTAGGTCCCAACAGGCCACGGATCAGTATCTGTCTGCAGTTCAGGGGTTGGGGACCCCTGGTTTAAAGAACTAAATATAAATATAAATAAATACAAAGGGTATTGATACACTAATGGTGGTAATGTAAATTGATCCAGCCACTTTGGAGGGAAAAACGGCAATTAAATGCACATACCCTGTGACCCAACAATTGAACTTCTACACAGTTACCCTAGAGAAATATTGATACACATGTGCATAAGGGGAATTGCCTAGGATGCTCACCGCAACATTCTTTTTTTTTTTTTTTTGAGACGGAGTCTTGCTGTGTCTCCTGGGCTGGAGTGCAGTGGCGGGATCTCAGCTCACTGCAAGCTCCGCCTCCCGGGTTCACGCCATTCTCCTGCCTCAGCCTCCCAAGTAGCTGGGACTACAGGCGCCCACCACCTCGCCCGGCTAGTTTTTTGTATTTTTAGTAGAGACGGGGTTTCACCGTGTTAGCCAGGATGGTCTCGATCTCCTGACCTCATGATCCGCCCGTCTCGGCCTCCCAAAGTGCTGGGATTACAGGCTTGAGCCACCGTGCCCGGCCTCGCAACATTCTTTATAAGAGTAAACAAATTGGAAACAACCTAAATATTCACCAGTATAGAAATGGTTAAATAAAACTTTCATACATCCAAACAATGGAATACTATACTGCAGTTTAAATGCAATTTAATGCAAGTTTGCTTTTTGAAAAATATAGATCCATAAGTAGCAACATGGAAAGTTATCCAAGATATATTGTTAGATGAAAAAGCTATTCACTGAAGAATGTATAGAAAAAAGTGATTTTACTTTTATAAAAATAAATACTGTACTATTTAAGTGTATGTACATTTGTTTTCATAAGTGCAGAGAAAAATGTCTAGATGGAGACACAGCAATCTGTAACTGTGAGTGCTTCTGGAAAATGGGTTTGAGACAAAGTCTGAAGGTAATAAGGTATTATTAGAAGATTTTTATGGTGACCATGTTTTCATTTGATAGTTACATAATTTTTAAATGATAACAGCACTCACTGCAAATGATGCTACAAGCCCTGAGGAAGGTGTGCCCCCACCTCCTTCCCAAGTTGACAATTAACTGAAAGAAAAGGTGAAAGGAAGAGAAAGTCCACATAGAGACTTGCCATCTAGAATCAATTCTTCATAGTAAAGTTCAATGGCAGAAAATCCTACATGGTCATTCTAATCTCTCATGACCTCCTCCCCTAAAATATATTTTTAGCCTCCTCTTTTTGATTAGGACATTAATTCAAGTAGATGTAGTGTAAAGTGCAATGCATCACCTACTAGAGAGTAAATTCAATGAGGGCAGATACCATGCCAGTCTTAGTCATCTTGGTGTCGCTGGTTCAGCACAGTACTTGGTACCTGGATGTGTTTGCTAGACATTAGCTCTAACCTGGCCGGGCATGGTGGCTCACGCCTGTAATGCCAGCACTTTTGGAGGCTGAGGCAGCTGGATTACCTGAGGTCAGGAGTTTGAGGCCAGCCTGGCCAACACGGTGAGACTCCATCTCTACTAAAAATACAAAAAAATAGCCGGGCGTGGTGGTGCACACCTGTAGTCCAGCTACTGAGGCAGAAGAATCACTGGAACCCAGGAGGCAGAGGTTGCAGTGAGCCATGATCGTGCCATTGCACTCCAGACTGGGTGACAGAGAGAGACTCCATCCCAAAAAAACAAAAAACAGAAAACAAAAGAGAGAGAGAGAGAGAGATTAGCTCTAACCTAACTGTGTCTGTATTCCTATCTTTATTGTCACAAACAGCTCCATTCTGCCTCTAGCACATTTATTCCATAGATATGTATAAGACTCCTCCTATGTGCCTGGCACTGTACATTAAATATTTGTTATATAAATGTTGAATGAAGGAAAATACCTATTAGCATCCATTAATACAATAGCATCAAAGTGCATCCAATTATAAGCTTAACTAGTTGACTGAATGGGAAGGAACAGACAAATGGGGACATGGCACAGTACACAGAGATTGAAAGAAAGGAGACCTGAGTGCTGTACCCTGGGAGGCCATGCAAGGAGGGGCACCAGCAGGGTGGCAGTCCCTTTTCTAGCACCTCATTATTGATACCATGAGCAAAGTAACACATACCGCTTCCTGTATGTATTCATTCGACAACTTAAGATTAAACAATTAATCTGGCTGAATACCTTAGTCCCTGCCCTCCAGGAGAGCATACAGTAGGGGGTGGAATGAAAAAATGTGGGCTTTGGGTCAGGTTTAAACTATTGCTGTTGGGAGATCCCAGGCAAGTTGCTGACCTCTCTGACCTTCAGTGAAATAGGATGATGACACCTCTGATAAAGAGTTATTTTGCATTTTTAAAACACCCTCTTGTAAAATGCCTGGTACTTAGTAGGTACTCAGTAATTGATAATTAAAATTATTAACTAATCTACAGGTTTAATCTTACATTCTAGCTGGGGTGGAGGTAAGAAAGGGGGAAAGACCATAAGATAATTACCTCTAATGGAAGGCAGAGTCAAATACGTGCTCGCATTGGGAAGGGGGACACAAGGTTGTAGACCCAGAGAAAAATATAATACCTTCCAACTAACTGTGGGGACTGGGGAAGGCTTCCCAGATAATGTGGCATTTCAAATTGGGCCTGAGGGGATGAGGAGGATTTCTTTTTTTTTTTTTTTTTTTGAGGCGGAGTCTCGCTCTGTCGCCCGGGCGGGAGTGCGGTGGCCGGATCTCAGCTCACTGCAAGCCCCGTCTCCCGGGTTCACACCATTCTCCTGCCTCAGCCTCCCGAGTAGCTGGGACTACAGGCGCCCGCCATCTCGCCCGGCTAGTTTTTTGTATTTTAGTAGAGACGGGGTTTCACCGTGTTAGCCAGGATGGTCTCGATCTCCTGACCTTGTGATCCGCCCATCTCGGCCTCCCAAAGTGCTGGGATTGCAGGCTTGAGCCACCGCGCCCGGCCGAGGAGGATTTCTATAGGTAGAGAAGGGATAAGGTACGTGACTGTGCACTCTCTTGTCCTATAAACACAAAGGTATCCCTGTAGCAGACACAGAATGAAATTTGTTAGGGTGATAAAGAAAAGCAGAGAGACGCAGTTAAGATTATGTCTCTATAACAGCAAACATACATTTGGCAGCAAATAAATGGATCATCATGACTCACTTGGTTTCTCCAGACTCAGGAGAAGAAAATGAAAAAAGAATTGGAGCTGAATGTCAGGATAAAATTGTTTTACTAGAAAGATGGTTTTGATTGTGAGACAATCTCCCAAGGAAAAGAAAAGAATCCCTTGCTCGTGCATTCTATTAACTAGAAAGTATCTTGGATACAGTTGAATCTTTTGATTATACAATTGAATGAAAACTCTTAAAGCAAGAATGAAGAACAGACATTCCCTTGGAGATCGTGCTCTGACAGTCTAGACAGTAGCCCTGCCCATAGACGCTACAGCATTCTGTACAACAAACATAATCTAAATCTCACTGCTCAGCTGGACCTTTTACTGTATACTCTCTCATACAGTGTTTCGTGGGCCTGCGTTACCCCCAGTAGACTGCAGGCTGTCTGAGCTCAGGAATACTGTTACCTGTTTTCCCCAGAATTTAGCATCATCCAAGACACACAGTCCCCTGAGCTTAGGTTTCTCCATTCAGTCATCTCTCCAGTTCTTCTAAGTCTTTATTACAAGGTGATGAACTTGAGTGAAAACAGGACCCACATTAGCTCATTTGTAATTGTTTTCTGGGTGGCTGATCTTAGCCCCTGAGTTTATAATTATCAGGTAGACAAAGAATAGCCTCAATTTTCAGCTCCTCTATAATATGCAGCAACAGATTTTTTCCTCTAAGACCAAGAGAGGAGGGAAATACAGAATTTGAGCAAATTCCTAAGGGTGCAGTACCACAAAGTCACATAATATGAGTAAACTCAAGGAGAGGGGTTGCTTTATAGGGTTAGCATTGGGTCACGCAAAAGGCCATCATACGGCCATGAATCCATGAAAGTTCTTCTTTGAGCCTGTCCCTAACCTGTGCGCATTGGAAAGAAAAGACCCAGTTTCCCCTTTGCCTGAAAGGCCGGTCTGTGTTGTGTCCTACAGCCTTTTGCTAGTGGCTGCTGTGAGGGCCCATGAGAGTCCCTGAGCATTCCAGGAGTGGAATTGATTGGGGAATCAAAGAGTGTGGCTTGGACAAGTGGGCTGAGCATGACTTGTCAGTTGTGAGACACCATCTTTTAGCCTCCTCTCCTTTTCCAGAAGGTTGACTATACCTTTAATTAACTGTGGAAACTTGTCACAAGGGAGCTTGTTAAAAATGCAGAATCACAGGATCTCCTTTTAACAAGATCCCCAGGTGATTCATATGCACAGTAAAGTTTGAGAATCACTGCCGTGAGTCCTCTAGGCCTGTTTCTGCTTCCCTTAAATGGGATTGAGGACACCAACCTATCCCTGAGACTGGCTGTGGGTAGCAGATGAGATAACCTGGGACACCACTGTACTGGAGCGGGCTGTTAGATTTTCAGGAGTTTTGTGAGCTGGTTGTTAAGTTGCTGCTAGTTTGAACTTGGGCTGCGATGGGAGTATTTACACCACAACAATATGCAGACCCTACACATCAGGGCTTTTCATTTGTTTTCAGAGATGCACTTTATCTGTACTCCATCCTAGGATCCTTTTCCAGGTAATACCCAAGACCTGTGAGCTGGGGAGTCTGCCATGTGTAGCACAAGAAGGACACTTGCAGGTCACTAGGGGTGTTCAGAAGTGGGGACATCAGCTTGAATTTGGACCCATGGTCTGGATACCAAAACAGGAAAGGGAAGGGCAGAGCCTCTCCATTTGGGATCTCCTCAGTTCCTTGGCGCTTAACTCAACAGCTGGAGCTCATTACTATACCCCTTACCCACTAGCTGCTCAAAGGCCTTGTTCTGTTATGCTGCAGAGGGTCTGTACTTCGGCAGCAAAGGAAGCCATGCCCAGCATAGTGCCAGTGGGTTCTGTCCTAGGAACCTTTGAAAAGAACTTTTCAAATCATTAAGGAAATGAAAATGAAAAGAAACCCTGAGGGAGGAGAAAATCCACCTACTAGCTAGCTTACTTAACATAGACTGTGCGTTAATGGGACATTAAGATCACACCAAAAGGAAAAAAGCATTTTAGCCATCCAGCTCCCTGTTCACACAGGGCAAAGATAAACTATGTGGCTGTGGAACGTTTGCATGCTTCAACATTTTGCAAGAGGATGATCTATCTCTCAGAGGTACCATAAGGATTTTGTGATCCTGAGGTTGCTATGGTGGCTGCTTTTGTGTTGAATAACAAAGTGCTATATAAACTCGGGCAAATCTGCATAAATTATATCTCGCCTATGACTCCATGGTTCTCTGACTTACACACCCTGATCCATAATTGAAGAAACATGCTTGGACATAGAGCAATGGGGCATAGACATATGTTGCACCAGCAAGGGTGCTTCCCAGGTAGTTTCATCAAGTAGGCTATTTATTTCCCTCTAGTTAAACAGTTGTTAATTGCCAAAACACCTTTTCTGAAATTATTTTGCAAGTCTTTTAGCACAAAGGCTATTGATGAGGCACACTTGGTATTTTTCAGATAACACAAAGCACAGCCAAGTAAGCATGTTTCCATTTTGATTCACAGAAATCTAATACTCTTCTATTACTTACATTCAGTCCATATTTATGACAAAATGAGGTTTTCGTATAAAATAAAAACCTGAAACTTACCACTATGCTGTGCCTCTATCTTTTATCTCTTGCCCCTCTGAGCTGCAACATTCCATGGAATCCAGAATTATATTATCGCAGCCTAACTTCCTTTTGTCCAAGCAGAGCATATTGCAGTTCTCCAAAAGTAATGCAATATTATCAGTTCCAAGCACCTTCCCACTTTCACCCCCCTCCCTTTTTAAAATGCCATTACTTTTCAAGAAGGTGTGTCAATATAACAGAGTGTGTATTTCTAGCTAGCTTGCAGCCTTGGAAAAGGGGTTTGGGCTGGGCGCGGAGGCTCAAGCCTGTAATCTCAGCACTTTGGGAGGCCGAGACGGGCGGATCACGAGGTCAGGAGATCGAGACCATCCTGGCTAACACGGTGAAACCCCGTCTCTACTAAAAAATACAAAAAAACTAGCCCGGAGAGGTGGCGGGCGCCTGTAGTCCCAGCTACTCGGGAGGCTGAGGCAGGAGAATGGCCGTGAACCCGGGAGGCGGAGCTTGCGGTGAGCCGAGATCGTGCCACTGCACTCCAGCCTGGGCGACAGAGCAAGACTCCGTCTCAAAAAAAAAAAAAAAGGGGGGGGGGGTTTGAAGTATGTGTCAAACGTATTTCACTTACCCCTGGCTCCTTGCTTTAGGTCAGTAGATGACCAGGAGGTGACATTTTCCCAGAAGCAAGATAACTACATGCCAGTTTTCACAGAGCAATGGTGTGTTGTTCTTCACTTTTTGTTCTGATGACCAAGATCACACCTAAGTCATGCACCTTTTACTCTCTTCTGGAAATGTAGCCAACCGACCATCTACACAAAAGCAACCTCCAGCTGGGAAAGCCACTCTCATCTCAGAGGTGAGTGGAGCATGGCGATGAGTCATGAGAGCTCACAAATGGCAAAACCAGGTGTTTGGGTTTCCAGATGATATTAAAGGATCTCTGTAACATCACTGGGACTTGAGTGGGATTGAACTCCTGCTCTGCACCAACTGCAACAGGGAAACGCATGCAGGGGTTTCTGATTTTCCTGTTGCATTCTTTCAGACAGCCAACTTTTACAGAGGGTAGCCACATGATTGGAGCCAGAGATTTCACTTGGCCCTGAGCCACCAGCACTAACACATGTCTGAGGACTCAACAGCTGCCTCACTAGTGGCTTCTCAGCACCTCCGCTGCAGATGTGTGCTTTTCATGCTGTGTAATGTCTGTTTCTCAAGCTTCTGTGAGAGAGAGCAAGACAGAGAAAAGAACCGATAGGCATCAGCTCCAACAAGTGCCCACTCACAGGTGGAAGAATATCCAGGAAGCAGGTTGGGCTAAACCCCACACTGCTAGGCATTAATCAGGTTCTCCAAGGTAGCAGGGTGTGACTGACCAATGTTGGCCCCAATCCCATCCCTGCAAAATCCCAATCTTAGCTCTCCAAAGCCCCCAAGTCATCGGCAAAAGCAGTTCGGTCCTGACACTAATCGTTGCCCATGCCCAGCAAAGCCTGGGACAGTACCTGATCCATTTCCTTGCCTGTGAGATGAAGTTCATCAATTGTCAATTTCTAATGACAAGCAAATTATAAGCAATGGGCCTTGCTCCTTGTCTGAAATGTCATGGAGGCATCTGCAGGCTGGATGGTCAACACATTTTCCGGTACATAGGGCAAACGAGATCTGAGGTCTAGTTCTAACACGTCACTGACATGCTGGCTAACCTTTGGCAGGTCACTTTTGCTCCGTGACTTAGTTTTCTCATCTCTACAAGGAGGAAGTTGGATGAGATCACCTCCAATGCAACTTCCAGTTCTGCTATTGAGTGATTCTGTGTTGCACACACTGACTTTACAGCTAGGCTGCCTCAAATAGTCACCAGGAAGTTCTCCTTCTTTATGCTGTATGCCCATCTCAGACCAACTTGGTTATAAAATAAGTAAAGTCTCAGCAATAGGCTGGTGGCAGCAAGAAGCAACAAGCTCAGCCCACACAGCAAGAACGTTTGCCACCACATGGTATTTTCTCAAACAGTTTCCAGACACATCTGCACAGCACCTAGACAGAAAGCAACAAGAAAACACACGAACTTCATGGGTGGTCTTCTCAAGATGTTCAAAAACGTTCAGGATATAAACTCACCAGGTCTATCTTCACTCCCACCCCTGAAAGACACAGGATTCCATTAACACCAGGCCCTGCCTTGGTTGCAACAATCCACCAGCCCAGAGTCTGTAGTTACCTCATACCCTAAAATCAACTCAGCTTTGTCCCCTATGTCTCAGATCTCCTTGGTCCCGAGTTAGGGGGTGAATTATCTGCCACCACTTCCTCTAAAACAGCTGGGTGTAGAGCCCACCTTTGCCTTAAGTACTAGAAAGTGAGCCCACCATTCAGCCTGCAAACACTACCATGACATTTCAGATAAAGAGCAACAATTTCAGCTCTAGTTCTAGCTGTGTTACTGACATGCTAGCTAACCCTTGGCAGGTCACTTTTGCTCTCCATGACTCGAGTTTCCCATCTGCATCTCTACAAGGAGGAAGTTGAATTAGATGACCTCCAAGGCCACTTCCTGTTCTGATGCTGAATGATTCTGTTATAGGACATGCCTCCAACATGGAGCAGGGCCATAAGAGCCCTGGCCTAGAAGTCTAGCACTGCCACTCACTAGCTGTGATTCTCCAACTTATTTAGGTAGCAAGGACCTCAAAGTCATGGGGACCTTTGTGGAATACTATAAAATAGAGATATCTGGCCAGCTGTGGTGACTCACTCCTGTAATCCTAGCACTTTGGGAGGCTGAGGCAGGCAGATCACCTGAGGTCAGGTGTTTGAGACCAGCCTGGCCAACATGATGAAATCCCATCTCTATTAAAAATACAAAAATTAGCCAGGTGTGGTGGCAGGCGCCTGTAATCCTAGATATTCGGGAAACTGAGGCAGGAGAATCACTTGAACCTGGGAGGCGGAGGTTGCTGTGAGCCGAGATCGCGCCACTGCACTCCAGGATGAGCCAGAGTGAGACTCTGTCTCAAAAACAAATGAACAAACCAAAAAAACAAAACAAAACAAAAAAAGTGATATCTATTTTTATCACCAAACACATTTGGTTTCTTATTTATGTACATGCCTCTTTATTGGAACAACAATAATATCAGTATCTGGAACATTTAAGAAATTATATGTTAATATTTTTAAGTTTTCTGTTATACTCAATTGCTTGTGTCTTGCTTAGTTTTTCACCTACAATCCATCATCTGTACAAGGTCTTACCTGGTGCTTTCCCTGTTCCTGTCCCCATTCCGCTCCATTATCCCTCTCTCATTCATTAACCCTATCAGTTACTCTGGCCTCCTTTTAACACCTAGAACATTACTAACATTCATCCTCAGGGCCTTTGCACTTGCTGTTTTCTCTGTCTGGAATTATCACTTCTTTCAGGTCAAATAAATGTCACTTTCTCAGTAGGGTTTTCCATGGCTTCCTCACCAAATAAACATTCCAAACCCCATTCATACTTTCTATTCCCTTTGTTCCTTTGCTCACTTTTTTCTCGTTAGCCTTTATCACTGACATACCATACATTTTACCTATTTGTCGTATTTGTTGTCTCTTTCCCCAATTAGAACATAAGCTCCAAGAGGCCAGGGATTTTTTTGTTTTTTGTTTTTTTCCACTGCTGTTTCAGTGCCAAGAACAGTACCTGGTACAGAGAAGGCACTCAGAAGCTATATGTTGAATGAATGAAGGACTGGGAGCAGGCACCAAATTATTTCATAAATATTTATGGGAGAAAAAATTATAGTTGAAAAGATGTATCAAATTAATCTGCAAACTGGGAAAGCCTTCCTTTATTCTTAGTGAGTGACTGACATTTCAGTCCAGTTCTGGGAACTTTAGGGAGCCTCAGGGGCAGAGTTTGAGAGCCCTGAGTGTAAATGCCCTCCTGCCATATTGTGTGTTCTGACTTGCATGGCCTAATCTTGTCAGCTGCCTTGCCAATCAATAATACACACTTCTGGCCGGGCGCAGTGGCTCAAGCCTGTAATCCCAGCACTTTGGGAGGCCGAGACGGGCGGATCACGAGGTCAGGAGATCGAGACCATCCTGGCTAACACGGTGAAACCTCGTCTCTACTAAAAACTACAAAAAACTAGCCGGGCGACGTGGCGGCGCCTGTAGTCCCAGCAACTCGGGAGGCTGAGGCAGGAGAATGGCGTGAACCCAGGAGGCGGAGCTTGCAGTGAGCTGAGATCAGGCCACTGCACTCCAGCCTGGGCGACAGAGCGGGACTCCGTCTCAAAAAAAAAAAATAATACACACTTCTGGCTGGAAACATCCAGTAATATGTTAGAACATGGAGTCCCCTAGACATAAAAGCAACCACGGAAAATGTTTTCCGAGTGCAAAGCTCTATGCTTGAATACATTTCTGGCACTATCAGCAAAGCTCACAACCACCCTGTGAGGTGAGGAGCATTTTTTTTCCTGTTTTTCAGGTGGGAAAACAGAGACTAAAGGAGACAGTTTTTTCCCCAGGTGTGCACAGCAAGAAATGGTGAGGTGAGGCTTTAAATTTGAGCCTGAAACACTAAGCTCTACCCTGTTACTTTCTTATCTCCTATTACCTGCTTTCTTCCTGCTGCTGAAGTCCTCTCCTTACTCCCCACCCCCAAGCCTGGAAATTTGCATTTGGAGATTAAAATATGTAGATGTGACCAGGCGTGGTGACTCATACCTGTAATCCCAGCATTTTGGGAGGCCGAGGCAGGCAGATCACCTGAGGTCAGGAGTTCGAGACCAGCCTGATCAACATGGAGAAACCCTGTCTCTACTAAAAAAAAAAAAAAAAAAGATTAGCTGGGCATGGCGGGGCATGCCTGTAATCCCAGCTACTTGGGAGACTGGGGCAGGAGAATCGTTTGAACCTGGGAGGTGGAGGTTGGGTTAGCTGACATCACACCATTGCACTCCAGCCTGGGCAACAAGAGTGAAACTCTGTCCAAAAAAAAAAAAAAAAAAACAAACAAACAAACCTGTGTTCCAATTCTGGCTCAGTCAATTTACTGGAGCAAGTTACATAATCAGAACCCCAGTTACCTCAAGTATTAACAAAAAAGAGAGATATGATCCACTTCTCAGCATTGTCATGAGGATGAAATGAGATAATATTCAGGAATGGGCCAAGCCCAGTGCCTGACACCTAATAGCAACTTAGTAAATGTACGTTTCTTTCCTGCGTTTTCAGCCTCAGACATGAGCACCCTCTTCTTTGTAGTTACTTCCAACCCCAAGGACACTGCTTGATGAGTAGCTGGGGAGGAGAACTTCTCCACCTTGAGAGATGATCTGCTTTTCCCTTTTATTCGTTGCTTTCCCTGTCACTCACTTTGATTGCCCTTAGAGTAAAGGTATGGAATTTCAAGAAGTAAAGATGACCTAAAAAAATCTGACTCTTCTGAAAAATGAGGAAAATCCAGACATTCATTATGCTGTAATGAAGAATGCTTAGCATTTTCCTTCTTTTTGATAATTGATGCATGACCAGTCAGATCTTAAATGTGCTGATTCTAGATGAGATGAACTAACCAAAATTAACATTGTCAAAAGCAACTCATGTCAATTAAAGATGAAAAAAGATGAAACTCAATAAAGGATCTTTCCTAGGAAAGAAACGTTTCAAAAATTTTTGTTTCATTTTGTTGCCATGGTACCAACATTTTCTTCTCTTTCTTTTCTTTTTTTTTTTTTTTTGAGACGGAGTCTTGCTCTATTGCCCAGGCTGGAGTGCAGTGGCACGATCTTGGCTCACTGCAAGCTCCACCTCCTGGGTTCATGCCATTCTCCTGCCTCAGCCTCCCGAGTAGCTGGGACTACAGGCACCCACCACCATGCTCGGCTAATTTTTTGTGTTTTTAGTAGAGATGGGGTTTCACCGTGCTAGCCAGGATGGTCTTGATCTACTGACCTCGTGATCCACCCACCTCAGCCTCCCAAAGTGCTGGCATTACAAGTGTGAGCCACTGCACCTGGCCACCATGGTACCAATATTTTCAACTATTTTCAGTTATCTTGAAATACTCAGTAAGGCCAAGTACATCCTATGATATCCAATTGTTTTCCCAGGTTTAAACATTATTCTGTAAATGCAAATGAATGTTTGCAGACATCTGAAGATTAATACTGAATTGGAAATATTTAGTAAACTGTCTATCTTTAGATAACTCCATACAATAACACTTTGAATGTATCCGATGCCTTTGTTCTGAGCAGCTCAAAGGGCTCTGAAACTATTATCTCATGATTAAATACCACATTCCTAAACTAGAGTATCATGATGTAGTTGGTTAGTGGTGTCAGCAGTTCCACTCTGGAAACCACATACTGTTACTAGAGGACTGACTACTGGAGCAAAATGAAATGATACAAAAAAAAAAAAAAAAAGCTTCACAACTACCGCAATGTGAAAGTCCTAAAACAAATCATGTTCTCTATCAAAGTACTTTCCCAGAATTACACTAAGGCTTTCTATATTCCCAATGCAGATATTAAGAAAGAATGCTATAGTTTCCTGAACTGGTAATACCAAGTAGAGTGGAAATAGCAGCAGACCGAGGTCAGAAGCCTTGGTTCTTATAGAGCCTCTGCCTTTAACTTCCTAGCACTGCTTGTCTTTTTCTTTTATGGATGGAACCTTCCTCACCTGGGAAAACAGAGGGTTGAATGGACCACTACCTTTCATACTGCCCTGACAGTGAAAAACTTTCTGCCAAACAATGGGAATCTACTTATCACTTTTTATCAGGCTTCTCTGTAGGTATCTGCGAAATGTGATGGCAAAAGAATTTGAAAGTCCCTACGCTCATATTCCTAACAGTATTATTTGCAATAGCCAAGAGATGGAAGCAGCCCAAGTGTCCATCAACAGAAGAATGAATAAACAAAATGTGGTATCCATATACAATGGAATATCATTAAGCTATAAAAAGAATGAAACTCTGATGCATGCTATAACATGGATAAGCCTTGAAGACACTGTGATAAGTGAAATAAGCCAGACACAAAGGACAAATATTTTATTTTTCTATTTATATGAAATATCTAGAGTAGGCAAATTCATTAAGACAGAAAGTAGAATAGTCGTTACCAGGGTCTGGGGAACGGGGACTGAGTTTCAGTTTTGCAGGATGAAGAGTTCTGGAGATGGCTCGTGGTGATAATTGCATAACAATGTGAATGCACTTAATACCACAGAACTATACACTTAAAAATGGTTAAGATGGAAAGTTTCATGTTATGTGTATTTTACCACAAATTTTAAAATAAAAATAAAATACAAAATAAAAAGACCCCACTGATAAAGAGCAGTGTGAACATAACTGGGCTAAGGCTGGGCACAGTGGCCCTCATCTGTAATCTCAGCACTTTGGGAGGCCAAGACGGGCAGGTGACCTGAGGTCAAGAGTTCAAGACCAGCCTGACCGACACGGTGAAACCCTGTCTCTACCAAAAATAAAAAATATTAGCTGGGCGTGGTGGTGTTTGCCTGTAGTCCCAGCTACTGGGGAGGCTGAGGCAGGAGAATCACTTGAACCCAGAAGACGGCGGTTGTAGTGAGCCGAGACCACGCTACTGCACTCCAGCCTGGGCGACAAAGCAAGACAGTGTCTCAAAAAAAAAAAAAAGAAAGAAAGAAAAAAAAGAGAGAGAAAGAAAAAAAGAAAAAGAAAAAGGGGAATCACTTGAACCCAGAAGACAGAGGGTATAGTGAGTCGAGACCGCGCCACTGCACTCCAGCCTGGGCGACAAAGCAAGATTGTGTCAAAAAAAAGGAAAAAAAAAAAAAAAAAAAAGAAAAAAAGAAAGCAAATAACTGGCCTAATAAAATCTGAAGTGAATTGAAAAAAATAGTATTGTGACCAAGAAAAAAAACGATTCCTTAAATCTGACTTTGTTACTATTGGAAAACGGAGTCAACAATTGTGGACAGCAATGAATAATCTCATTTCTCCATACTATGAGAGTGGGTTTATGTTGACAGAAAACAGTTCTCCAGAGTTTTCTAAAAAGGGCTCTTGGTTACTCCCGATTTCTTTGCAGAGGGATACAGATACGGCCCAGTATTTCACACCCAAGTAACCAATGCACCAAATTAGAAAGGCTACTGTGAGTCACTATTTTTTTTTCCCAAAGTTGTTAGTCTGGAAGATAAGGAGAGAGGGGCAGGTGAAAATGGGATTCACACTTACAATACCTGTGAGCTAAAGCAGCTTATATTCATCATGAAGTAAGTTTGCCTTTTGAGGACACTTTTGCCAGGAGACAATTTGAGTCCTGCTAGAAATGTGGCATCCCCTCCCAGCCTTTCCATCCATGCCTGAGGTCAAACAAGACCCAAACCCACATCTAGGTAAAGAAACTGGGATTCTTTCCTCATGATTGCAGTCCATATTATTGGCCTAAATGTAAGTCTCCCTACAGAACTGGAGATGAACCTGGGACCTGGAAAGAGGAATCCAGTTATGCGGTTACTGTGTCCACCATCACCCAATTGCAAAAGAAAGGATTGAAGCTCTCCCCCTAGTCCTAATCTATTTTTCCCACATTGAAAAAAAAAAAACACTGGTAAGCAATCCCTACTGGAAAAGAAGAAAATTGTAACAGAAATTAAGGCCTAGGTGGGGTTAGGGCAAAGGCAGGTGATGGTCAATAAACGAAAATTGAAGAAGGAAAGTTCTTTCCTTTCTTTTCCATAAAGGAAAAAAGAGAATAGAAGGGGAAAAAGTGTTTGCCTTTCTTTCAGAGTAAGAGAAGGTTAGGGTTAGAGTTTCCAGGGTCTTGTATTCAAGGATCCCCTGCATTAGGGATTGGTTGATGAAGGGCCTTGTAGTAATGCACTTACTTAAAGAGGGGGCTAAACGTTGTCATGAGAACCTTGGATCTGTATCTCTCTGACTTGGATTAGTATGTAAAAGTCGCCTGGGTGGAGATTTTACATTAATCACTAAGTGTCCTTTAGAAGAGGATTTGAAGAATTCTTTTTAGCAGATACATTTCAAGATAAAGCTAATTTCTCACTGAAAGCTATCTATGAGAATGCCCAGTTTGTTTCGAAACAGACACCGTGGTGGAAAGGGCTGGATGAGGAGTTAGACGATCTGGGTTATATAATCTTTACTTGGTCACTTAACAGCTATGAGACATTGAAAAAAATCCACAACTTTGCTGGGCCTCAGTTTCCTCCTGAAATGAGGATAGTATATCTTCATCCTCGGTAAAATTTCTGCAGAGTTATTTCCAGGCCTTCTCCCAACTTGGAAAGGCAAAGATGGAACAGGGAAGGAAGTCTTGTGCCCTACCCCTAGAGGAGATAAGTCTTGAGTTTCCCCAAGATATTTTGTATCTGATTGTTGATAAAATTACTAAGATGAGCTTGTGAACTTTTTATTTCACAAATTCTAAAAGCAGGTGGGAATTCTGACCCTTTTATTAGATAGATGAAGTTCTGAGAGGCTAAGTGATTTTCCCAAGGTCACACGGCTACAAAGCACGAAGCTGAGATTCAAACCAAAATGCATCTGACTTTGAGTTCAGTGTTCCTTACTCCCCATAAACTTGATGAAAGAAGAAACAAGCCCAACAAAGAAACTTTTTAACTTTATAAGTCCAGGAAAGAAAAGCTAAAACAACAACAACAAAAATGTCTGCCTTGGCTGTGTTGGAATACGCACAAAAACACAGCATGAGTGCAACAGACAGTCTCAAGATTTCCAAATCAATTTAACACTATTTTCCTAAAATACAAGTATTATGAAAATGGTGGATGAAGTGGATCAAGTAAAATAGAAAGAATATCTCCGCAGCTAGCCGGATTAGCTTAGTTAAATTTAAAGACAATTCTTAATTTTCCCTTGTTTTGCAGCTTCTGTACTCTGATTAAAAGGAGAGTCTCCTTTTAGATATTCACTCATCTCAGGACAATGCCTTCCTAATACCTCCAAAGGCACACAACAAGATTAACCAGAAGCTTTAAAGAAAATCTGTAATATTGCATACAATTGACTCCATGATAAGAAATACTTTTAAAATGTGGTTTGGTTTCTGCAGAAATAAAAAGAGCCTATCTTTATCCATCAACCAGTTTGAAAACCAGACGGCCATCATTGCGTATTCTGTTTTAATATTTCTCTGAACATTAAAATTTGCCTTTCCTTTCCCATGGCAATTCAAAGGTTTTGTACAAAATCCATCACGGCTAAAGTAAATCCTTAGTTATACATCTTTCTATTCTCTGATGATTAGGGCTGTGTTTTTGTTATGGTAAGTAAGTATCTCATAGAAGTCCAGAAAGTCCTTTTTAGTAATCGTTTCGAAAGTCGCCGAGGAAAATAATCTCTTTCTAACCTTTATGTTAGGCCTGTGTGATTCTTTTCTCCAGGAATCCTTGGACCAAGTAGTACAAGATAAGCTTTGTAACAAATTTGGATGAGTTGGGCTAACTCTGGCCTTAAGCAAATGAGTGGCCTTTTCAAGAAGATACTCTTGTTGGAAGAGAAGGATGTTCTGCACAATTAATGTTTGCAAGAGGGTCATTGAGTAGGTCAAATTTTAACCGGTGGCAATATATCACTCAACATCCAATGGCAAGCTGATGAAAGCATTTGATTGGCCTCAGCCATATGAACCCAAAAGACAGGAGTTTCTGAACCTTACAAGGAGTGAGGAATAGCAAGGGACAACTTCTAAAAAGGGCTGTAAACCTCCAAAAGAACTAAACCTCCAACTATTCCAACTTTCTTAAACTGATGGCTAAACAAGCAAGTACTTGTTAGCCAGCCATTCTTCATAGGTTGGCTTGTCAAAAGGAGGTCCCTCTGCGCAGTGCAAATCCAGTATTTTCATCTAATTCTGTACCTGAACTGACCTGAGTCATTCAGAGCCTCAATACAGCTGGATCTGTTGGCCCCCTGGTACGCTGACTCTTCGTGAAAGATAAACTCAAGACATCACGAAGATGCAAGCCCACAGAATGTTAAGGCTAGAAGAGAATTTCGATTCAAAGTGGAACACCCTCCCCACTACCTTCTCAATTTTTCAGATGAGGAAACCGGAAGCCCTAAGAAGTGACTTAACAAGGTGCACAAAAGTGTCTTCCTAACTCCAGACGCTATTTACCCAGTTTTATCCCACTTGCAAAGGGAAAATGCCAACATGTCTGGTTTAATATTAAAACTAACTCTCCCTACTTCATTGTTTGGTTTCAAGGAGCTGCTTGAAAGCAAAGTCCTCAGCCCTCCGCCCCCACCCTCACTCCCACCTCCACCCCCACCCAAATCCCCAGCTTAGCAGTTCCTGTTTTCTCACTGTGGCCTTCCAGCTTTCTGTCTCCTCCCCTCCATAAGGGTAGGTCCAATTACTTGGCAGCCCACTTAGCATAGCAAAGAGCTGAAGTCCAGAAATGTTGTGTGGAAAAACCAGAGGACCCCCAGTTGGTGCTTTGTTCTTCCCAGCTGTGCTTACTTCCCAAGCGGAGCTGCAATCCCCTCTGCTGTGGCTTCCCCGGGTTTAGGTCAGGACCCAGGGATACTATTATTACATAATTTTGCATTGTACCTCAATGCAAAAAAAAATGTATGAAGGAGAAAACCTACACCTCTTTTTCCCTTTCCTTCAATGGAAAAATTGGTATCATCCCAGCTGTTCCGTGAACTGGGCCTTACGCAGGACAATAGGCTTCTGAGGACAAGGTGATTAGGCTGGCAGTGCAGTGTTTGATTAGCGCCAACCAGCTCTTTGTAGAGGGACAATATCAGTCTGTACAGTAACAAGATCACGTCTTTTGATTTGGGTTCGCTCCCTCTGTTGATACAATCTATTATCCTGTTTGCCTTTCTTACTACAGCAAGGCAGTGCACCAAGGGCTTCAAGGATTTTTTCAATAATAACCTCCAAATCCCTTAGCACCTGCCTTCTGCCAAAGAACCTCCCTCTTCACCTCGGCGCTTTTCTTTGTCCTTTCAACATGACTTTGAATAGTTAGGTAAAGCTATACTCCCATCCCAAGGAAAAAGAAAACTAGGGCGACAACTACAGGGCTTCAAATTTAATAAGAAACAAAATTAGGCAGAGCCATTGAGTCATTGTTTGCTTAACCCTTTCCCTGCTCCCCCTGTTTTAGTTTCACTGCACCATCTTTTCAGTCTTTTCAAAAGATTTGATAAAGAAGACAAGTTCCAGAGCTTGAGGCAGCAGCCAAAAGATGCATCAATAGATTTGGTTCAAAAAAGGCAAATACCATATCAATTTTAAACACACACACACACACACACACACACACACACACACACACAATATGAAGCTGCTTATCTCAGGCCCCCAAATTACCCAATTTCTAAAGCTGAAAAGTGAACCCACCCAGAATTTGTTCAGACTTCCCAAACCTCCGCTAACAATTACAAAAGATAAATGGAATAGCTTGGATTTTAGAAGTTCCTTCTCGACTTTGAAGATGTGTTCGTATTTGAAAACATTTCACATCTGACAACTTTCACTAAAAAATACACATTCAAAAAAATGTTTGATGTGATCATTTGTGGCATTTGCTGATAGAACTGGCTTATTGATAAGGGACCAGAGACCATCAGGAAATAGGACTTGTGGGGAAATAATGGGTTGTATTTTCATGAGGACTAGCAACTCCCCCACCCTTAAGCTCTGACAGTATTCACATAATGCAATATCTTGCTTTCTGTCCCAGCCCCTCCCCTAGCATCTTATTTATATTTTTGCAAGATACTCCTGCTTAATTATGATTCATCCCAATTTGGACTGTAAATAGAAAGCAAATTAATAATTTACGGTGAAAAAAGACTTGGGCCATTTTCTCTTCCCTTCATTCCTGGGTCAGCCGGCTCATTTATGAATTAGTGCTCAAGCAGCCTGAATAGCAGAGAATGAATGTTTGACTAAATCCTCTAAGTATGAAAGCTCTTCACACCATTTGGTCTTGAACTGATCCAATAGCGAGGTGTAACCACTAGTGACAATAAAGCGCCATCTGGCAAAGTGAACTCTAGGCAAACAATGACAAGCAGAAGTGAAAAGAATTGCAATGATTTCCACAAACATGTGAAATACTATAAACTGTGGGACTTAGCAGCTTCTTCCCAAGGCAAGTAAACAAATGCAACACTTCGTCGGTGGCGCTGATGTGTGGGGCTCCATCTCTGCCAGCAGGCTCGGCTCCATTTGCATTTAGCTAGGGAAAAAATGTATGCAGATTGGCGAACAAAAAAATATATAAGCACTACTAACCAGACGTCACTTTTCCTTCGCTCTTTACTGTCAGGGTGATGTACTGGAAGTCTTTATTTCTTTCAGCTTGGGCCTCTCGGTGCCTCATTCTCCTTCCAGCTCGTTCTCATGCCTTTCTCATCACCTGCTGAGGCCTTGATCACGGACAGAGCAGACGAGCAGCGGGGGGACAATTAGAGAGGAGTTCAGACTTTGATCATTTGACCATATGTGAATACAACAGCTGACCACATGTTTTAAAAGACAACTAACTTAAATGTATTAAAAAAAAATCACAAAGCAAGCATAGATACTGAAATTTACATTTTAATTATCTGGCACAATGCTGCATTCAACTTTTTCAAAATATTTAATATGGAAAAATACATCTTGCCCCTTCAAAATAGGAAGAGAAAGCACTTTTCTGCATTTTCTCCCCACCCCCACTCCTCTCCCCCTTCAAACTGTGTTCCCTTTCAGCAAAACATTTAACCACTGCGGATGGTGAAGAATTCTGTGCTGGAGATTTCAAAAGGCACATTCAAAGCTGCCCAAAGTTGGGCACGATTACTAAAGGTAGATGAAGCTTAAAGTAAACACAATCGCATATTTTAAAAAGTGATTTTATAAGAGAAAAATCTCTGTTCAGCACTTGTAACATAAACTAGGCTTCTCTAAGTGAGAGGAATATACTCAAGGGTTTATCTCCACTTCTCCAATTCTTTACAATGACAATTACACAATCCCAAAAAGTCTGTGTTCTAAATTATGTGAAAATCAAATAGCTTTCTTAGCAATAAAACTATTGAATACTTGGTGAGATAGAAGACAGTCTCATTGCAGCCACAGTGCACAAATGAAGGCTTATTCATGGTTCATTCTATCAAAATATTGTCACTTCTTTCCTGGTTCTCTTTCAACTATCAAAACTGAACTGATTTCACTTTGGCTAGGTGAAATGTAGACATATGACTATCCCGCTTATAACCCTTTCTTGTGTTTTTGTATACAATTGATGATTTATCAGTGCTTCTGGAGATATAGAGCCCTTCTTATCTTTTCTACCTACTAGATAATTAACATATTCATGAAATGGTTATTTACTCTCAAATAGGAAGATAATAGAAAAATAACACTAATTGTTTTGACAGCAGTTTACTTAAGAGTTATCTGGGAGAACAAATGTTTCTTTTGTAGTGTTAGGAAGACAAGCATTTATCTATGTATTAAGCTTATTTTTCTTCTTATGGTTAGACAGACCAAAGTGATCTTGGGTGAAGAATAAAAAGTCTGGAAGAAATAATTTAAGTAAAATTTCATCTGATATTCCCCTAAATATTTTGATAGTCCATTTATTTTTTCAATTGTGAGGGAGATTAGCAAGGTGATTTACATTTTAATGGCTATATAGGCTAATGTGTTCATTATCTACACATCATTGTATTTTTAAAATGCATATGACCTTTTAATTTTAAAGAAACCCACCTGTTTTACTTTACTTTGGTGCCATTTTAAATATAACTGATTTATATCCATTATCAGATGAGCTTTAGACATGGGGATTCTTGTTTTAGGGCACAATGCATTTTTACTTTGAAAGACTTCTTTTTAATACACTTTTGAAACAAAGGTTCCTGAAAATACATATTCCCCTCTTAAGTATGGTGTCTTTACCGGGGATTCTGTATCACCTGGTGACCTTGAGCATATCATCACCCTCTCTCGGCCTGTTTCTTCCTATGTAACACAAGCTAATTAAACTAGTCGATCTCTAAGTGCTCTTCCAGTTCCAGAGAATCTTAGATTCTGTGATTGGATTGCCAAAATAAAGTTCGCAATAGAATCTTCATAAGACTTACTTCTCTGCACAAAAAACTTTTCCCAGAAGCATAGAGGGATAGGTTAATTAATCTTTACATTTTACCTACTATACACCAGACACTTTACAGACATTATCTCCTTTAGTCCTTACCACCACCCTGCAAAGTAAATATTACTATCTCCATTTTATAGATGAGAAAACTGAGGTATACAGAAGTGATGTACCTTGCAACAAGCCTCCCAGTTAGTAAGTGGTAGAACCAAGGCCTATCATCACATGAGAATTCTCTTTTTCTTTTTCTTTTTTTTTTTTTTTTTTTGAGACAGAGTCTCGCTCTGTCACCCAGGCTGGAGTGCAGTGGCCGGATCTCAGCTCACTGCAAGCTCCGCCTCCCGGGTTCACGCCATTCTCCTGCCTCAGCCTCCCGAGTAGCTGGGACTACAGGCACCCGCAACCTCGCCCGGCTAGTTTTTTGTATTTTTTAGTAGAGACGGGGTTTCACCGGGTTAGCCAGGATGGTCTTGATCTCCTGACCTCGTGATCCGCCCGTCTCGGCCTCCCAAAGTGCTGGGATTACAGGCTTGAGCCACCGCGCCCGGCGAGAATTCTCAATGCTGCACAACATTGCCTCACAAAAAGATAATGGGTCTCAGAAGATTAACTTTCTTGTCCCACCTTATCACCAATGTCCTGGGACAAATCCTCTACTTCAATTTCCTTAGCCCATATAGAAATTGTGTCTTCAGGGTTGCATCACCTACCTCATGGATAGAGACAAAATTAGAAGGGTAATGGTGAACAGAAGGCAAACCATGCACTTCCTCGAAGATGGCAGAAGAGACACCATTTCTGAACACAGAATGGCATTTGGTAGTTGAATTGAGACATTGAAAAATTAATTTCAACTAATGACACTTCTGATGGTTAAAATTGTGTTCTGCAAAATGGAAGATCTTTGGAAAATAGAATTCATAGCTTCTTTTGATCCAAAGTAGAATTTTCTGAGAGAAAATCCTACAAAATGAAATAAACGGAAAAGTCAGCCCTGCAAACGTGCTTTATTTTAAGTTTATATGTACCTAACACTCTTAAACTAAACACAGAGAAAATCAGCCACATTTGAACCCAACTGAGGGATCTTTGGATTCACTGACAAATGTAAGACAACTTCCCCAAATGTCCTTTTTAAACCAATATTTTGGTAAGAATTTTTTTTTAACTTTAAGACATGCAAAAATATTCTAGGGAATACAATGCAATAATTACATGAAATTTAAAGATAAAATTCAAAGCTTTTTGGCTGGTAGCTTCTTAAAAGGCCCCAAGACCCCCTCAGAAAAACAGATTTGCACATCCTGCTTCCCACAAAGGTACTTCCTTGGGAACCCTGTGGAAGTAAAGTGCTAGAATGGCCTTTCCCTAAGAACAAGAGGAGAACTTTGAGAAAGGAATCAGGATTAACTCAACCACTTAGATGAGGGAGCAATGGACTGGTCCCACAAAAAAATATTTTTCCGGCTGGGCAGAGTGGCTCATGCCTGTAATCCCAGCACTTTGGGAGACCGAGGCGTGTGGATCACCTGAGGTCAGGAGTTCAAGACCAGCCTGACCAACATGGTGAAACCCCCGTCTCTACTAAAAATACGAAAAATTAGCCCGGCGTTGTGGTGGGGGCAGGAATATCACTTGAACCGGGGAAAGAAAAGTTGCAGTGAGCTGAGATAGCACCACTACATTCCAGCCCGGATGCCAGAGCAAGACTATGTCTTGGGGAAAAAAAAAAAAAAAAAGATTTTTCCAGACTGTGTGCCAGAGAGCAGGAGCATCCCAGAGGAAGGAAACTAGGAGAGGCTGAGAATTTCAGGTGTCAAAAGTGACAAAGAGGCCGGGTGCAGTGGCTTATGCCTGTAATCCCAGCACTTTGGGAGGCCAAGGCAGGCCGATCACGAGGTCAGGAGTTCGAGACCAGCCTGGCCAACACAGTGAAATACTGTCTCTACCAAAAACACAAAAAATTTAGCTGGGTGTGGTGGTGTGTGCCTGTAATCCCAGCTACTCGGGAGGCTGAGGCAGGGGAATCACGTGAACCCGAGAGGCGGAGGTTGCAGTGAACCGAGATCGTGCCATTGCACTTCAGCTAGGGTGACAGTGCAAGACTCTGTCTCAAAAACACAAACAAACAAACAACAAAAAAACAAAGATTATTTGCTTGGTGAAAGTTTGGTCAGGAATCCTCTACTAGGCCCATCTGTGCATATCCTTGTAAAATCTAGCTTTAGAAAACTAGCTAAGTCACTTTAGCAAGAATCCCCATCCTTGATATCTGATTATCCTCAGTGATTATCTGATCAGGGTCCTCAATCCTCCCTCATTCCCCAAGGGATGTCTTATCACCCTGACCTGCTTTCAGCAAGAATCCTGTTGGGTTGGTTTAGCCAGAATACCCCTGCCCCTGCTGTGGCTTCTTAGCAATTTTCCATCCTGTGACCACCTCCACCCTGCTGCTTGGCTATTCCCACTTGCCCATGCACTATTTGGAGTTGAGCCCATTCTCTCTCTTCCACCTCAAGGCTCTGTTGCAGTGTACCTGTTGCCATGGTCCTAAATAAAGTCTTACTCATGGTGCTTTAATAAGTATCGTTGAATTTTTTAACATAAAAAAGGGTATCAAGAATTATAGTTGGGGACCATGGGCATCTTACGTGATTGCTGCAATTTTATAACTTTCCCAAGTTAGTTATTTTTTGCTTACCTACTTTTCATAAGTAATTTGCTATAAAACCTTTCCAGTTTTATTTTGTAGTATTTTGGAGGCCTAGACTCCCTTGGAAAATCTGAGGAAGGCTACAGAACCCTTCTCACCCTTTCTCTCATCCCTAAAGAATGCACAGAAACGCAAACAACAATTTGCATGCAATTTCCGGGAGTTCCCAGCCCATCTAAGAACTCCAGGTTAAAAATCCCTGTGGTGACATACTTAAAACAAGTGCCAGCTTAAGATAACAACGTGCCATTTTCAATTATCAGATTGGTAATAGTAATAGAAGGCACAATAATTCCCAGTGTGGAGAAACAAGCAAGTTCACATGCCACTGATGGGAGTATAGATTGCTGACAACTCATTGGAAATTTCTTTTTATGCACACCCTCTTTGAACTAGCATATCCAAGGATGAGAAACATCAATGTGTACTAATAAGAGGGGTATTAAATAAAGGCAGGAATAGCCATACTTGTAGTGACAGTGTTCGTTGCATTGTTAAGCAATGACACTGTCTCCTCTCTCTATAATCATTGTGGTGAATGGCTGGGGGTAAGAGAGGCAGAGTTGGTGGTGTGAAAAGACCACATTAGGTAGGGTTACCTGAAGTTCATACTAGGGGTTTAGTTGCTGAGTTACCTAACATGCCTCCATATTAGGTAATTCATGAGCCAGTGAGAGTACTGGCTAGAAAGGAGAGCGACTGTGGTGCAGTCCTAAAGGGCTGTACTAATTAGGAGGGCAAGCATTTCAACAGTGGTTCTTAATCTTTTGGAGGTCAGACACTTCTTTGATAATGTAATGAGAGCTAAGGACCCATTCTCTGGAAAATACACATATGCATATTTTTTTGCATGTAAGTTCAGGGGATCTTTGGATCACCTGAAGTAGCTTCAAGGATGCCAGGCCTTAGGTTTAAAACAAAAAGTTCCTTTAAGAGCAATAGACAGAAAAATAACTGTAAGTATCTTAGGACAGAGAATCCCCCCTATTCTGGGCAGCAAGTTTTCTTTAAAATTCATGATCTAAGTTGGCCGGGCGCGGTGGCTCAAGCCTGTAATCCCAGCACTTTGGGAGGCCGAGACGGGCGGATCACGAGGTCAGGAGATCGAGACCATCCTGGCTAACACGGTGAAACCCCGTCTCTACAAAAATACAAAAAACTAGCCGGGCGAGGTGGCGGGCGCCTGTAGTCCCAGCTACTCGGGAGGCTGAGGCAGGAGAATGGTGTGAACCCGGGAGGCGGAGCTTGCAGTGAGCTGAGATCCGGCCACTGCACTCCAGCCTGGGCGACAGAGTGAGACTCCGTCTCAAAAAAAAAAAAAAAAAAAATCATGATCTAAGACCTCTAATGACCCCTCAAACATTACCCAGAAACCCTACTGTATCACTTTAGAAATATCTCCTTCCTACTTTTCAAGACAACTATTTCATGCCTATTCCAACATCCTACCCCGCTCAGCTGTAACCTTGCTACTTAACTCATTGACAAAATAGAAGTCATCAAACAAAAATGACTTCTCTTTCTATTACAAACCTAAAAACAGAACTACATCTGCCCCCATATTTTCCTCTTGCAACAACTGAGGAAGTGCCCCTCCTGTACAAAGCAAAGCCTACCACATGTGTTTCTGAATTCCTCCCTCACCAACTTTTCTCAATGTAAAAATAAAGTTAAAATTAAAAATAAAGTTAAATCTCAATCAAGCCCTACAAGGACAGCACGCAATTTGATTTAAATTTTACAGACAACAATCTTATTTCTGTACATAAATCTGGGACAAGAAAGAGATCTGAGAGACTAGATACTTATTGAGCACCTACTGTGTATGTCTCAGGCAATGTTTCATCCTGGGGAAAAAGTAGTGAGCAAAACCAGTAAGGCCATTGTCTCATGGAGCTTCCAGTCCAATCAAAAAGCAAAAGAGCAAGGTGAAGGGGGGCTTTAAAGCCTCACTCGGGCTCTATAATGTGTTCAGAACTGAGCAAAGCAAGGGAACCAAATAACAGATTCCACACTTTTTCCTGTAAAACAACAACATAATGTCCAACAGGCAAAAAAAAA
>NC_045445.1:16736696-16756252 GCF_002776525.5 Piliocolobus tephrosceles
TGGGAGGCCGAGATGGGCGGATCACGAGGTCAGGAGATCGAGACCAACCTGGCTAACGCGGTGAAACCCCGTCTCTACTAAAAAAAAAAATACAAAAAACTAGCCGGGCGAGGTGGCGGGCGCCTGTAGTCCCAGCTACTCGGGAGGCTGAGGCAGGAGAATGGCGTAAACCCGGGAGGCGGAGCTTGCAGTGAGCTGAGATCCGGCCACTGCACTCCAGCCTGGGCCGACAGAGCGAGACTCCGTCTCAAAAAAAATAAAAAAATAAAAAAAATAAAAAATAAAAAAATAAACATACTAATGCTTTAAGTAGTGTATAGAAGTCAAGATTATAAGGTATTTTACATTGTATTTTTTGTTTTACATATTTTCTAACATGTTCATTCTTTAATAATTTTGAAAATATTAAATGTATTAAGTACTCCATGTAGAAACATAAAAAATGCTGTTGAGAAATAGAAAAAAAAATCCTAAAATTTGTATAGAACCAAAAATAAGCCTGAATAGCCAAAGCTATCCTAAGCAAAAAGAATAAAGATGGCAGCATCATATTATCTGACTTCAAAATATGCTAGAAGGCTATCATAATAAAAACAGCATGGTAAAAATAGGAACATAGACCTATGGCACAGAGTAGAGAACCAATAAATAAATTCACTTCACGTTTACAGCTAATTGTTTGGTGTTTTGTTGTTGCTGGTTTGTTTGTTTGTTTGCTTTCTTTTGAGATGGAGTCTCACTGTGTTGCCCAGGCTGGAGTCCAGTAGCACGATCTCAGCTCACTGCAACCTCTGCCTCTTGGTTTTAAGCGATTCTCCTGTCTCAGTCTCCCGAGTAGCTGGGACTATACTTGGATAATTTTTTGTATATTTTGTATTTTTAGTAGAGATGGGGTTTCATGATGTTGGCCAGGCTGGTCTTGAGCCCCTGACCTCAAGTGATCTGCCCACCTCAGCCTCCCAAAGTGCTGGGATTACAGGAGTGAGCCACCACGCCCAGCCAGCTAATTGATTTTTAACAAAGACGCTACGAAGATACATGGGGAAAAGGACCTTCTCTTTAGTAAATGGTGCTGGAAAAACTGGATATCCATGTGCAGAGGAATGAAACTGAATCTCTATCTCTAGCCATATACAAAAATCAACTGAAGATGAATTAAAGATTTATATGTAAGATCCAAAACTACTAAAAGAAAATATTGGAGAAATACTTCAGGACATTGGTCTAGGCAAAGATTTTATGACTAAGACCTTAAAAGCACAAGCAACTAAAACAGGAATAGACAAATGGGACCATATTAAACTAAAAAGCTTCTGCTCAGCAAAGGAAACAATTAACAGAAGGAAGAGACAACCTGTTGAATAGGCGAAGATATTTGCAAACTATTCATCTGACAAGTGACTAATACCCAGAATATACAAGGAACCCAACCAACTCAACAGTTACAAAAAAAGAAAGAAAAAAAAAAAAAACATTAAAAAGTAGGCAAAGGATCTGAATAGACATTTCTCAAATAAAGCCATACAAATGGCCAGGAAGTATATGAAAAAATGTTCAATGTCACTAATCATCAGGGAAATGCAAATGAAAACCACAATGAGTTATCATCCTACCCCAGTTGGAATGGCTATTATCAAAAAGACAAAAAATAACAGATACTGGCCAGGATGCAGAAAAAGGAAATTGTTATGCATTTTTGGTGAGAATGTAAATCAGTACAGCCACTACAGAAAACAATATGGAGATTTCATAGAAAACTAAAACTAGAACTACCATATGATCCAGCAATCCTACTACTGGATGTTTACTCAAAGGAAAGGAAATCAAGTGTATCAAAAGGATATTTGTACTCCTATGTTTATCACAGTCATATTCACAATAGCCGAGATACAGAATAAATGTAAGTGTCCATCAATGGATAAATGGATAAAGAAAATGTGGTAATTACATACACAACGGAATACTATTTGGCCATAAAAAAGAATGAAATCCTGTTATTTGCAGTGACATAGATGGAACTGAAGGTCAATATGTTAAGTGAAATGAGTCAGGCACAGAAAGACAAGTATCACATGTTCTCACTCATATGTGGGAGCTAAAAAATGAATCACATGGAGGTGAAGAGTAGAATGATAGATGCCAGAGGCTGGGAAGGGTGTGTGGGTTGGAAGGGCAATGAAGAGAGGTTGGATAATGAGTATACACATATTAGTAAGAAGAAGTAAGTTCTAATGTTCCATAGCAGAATAGGGTAACTATAATTTTTAAAACACGTACTGGATATTTCAAACTAGCTAAAAGAGAGGACTTGAAATGTTCTCAAAACATAGAAATGCTAAATACTTGCGGTCATGGATGTCTAAATACCCTCACATGATCATTATGCACTCTGTGCATTTAATAAACTACCACAGGCCGGGCACGGTGGCTCATGCCTGTAATCCCAGAACTTTGGGAGGCCGAGGTGGGTGGATCACTTGAAGTCAGGAGTTCGAGACAAGCCTGACCAACATGGTGAAACCCCCAACTCTACTAAAAATACAAAAATTAGCTTTGCCTGGTGGCGTGTGCCTGTAATCCCAGCTACTGGGGAGGCTGAGGCAGGAGAATCACTTGAAACTGGGAGGCGGAGGTTGCAGTGCACCGAGATCACACCACTGCACTCCAGCCTGGGCGATAGAGTGAGACTCTGCCTCAAAAAAAAAAAAAAAAAAAAAAAAAAAAAAAAAAAAAAACCACACACACACACACAAGTACCAGACAAATATGTATAAATATTATGTATGAATAAGAAATTTAATTTATTTTAAAATTCTTTTGATATATTACATGAAAAGAGCACATTATTTCAGCATGATTATAACTGCATAAACTATAAATAAGCAGACAAAGATTTGTAGAGTGATAGAAATGAAATTAGCTGTGCTAAGGCTTCAGAGTCAGAATACTTGATTGGGCAGGTTTCTTGCTCTCTTTGTACCCCTGTCTGTCAATTTTCCCATCTGAAAAATGGTAATAATTGTCTCTACCTCAAAAGGTTGGTATGATAATTAAGTTAATATATTAAAAATACCTTTGCAGAGCACAGAGGTTTTTTTAAGTGTAACTACTCGTATAACACTGTAATGGTGGATACATGCCATTATGCATTTGTTTGAATTTATAGAATGTACCACACTGTCTGTTTGCATTGCTGTAAACGAATACCTGAGGCTGGGTAATTTGTAAAGAAAAGAAGTTTATTTGGCACATGGTTCTGCAGGCTGTACAGGAAGCATGGCACCAGCATCTGCTTCCTAGTGAGGCCTCAGGAAGCTTACAATCATGACAGAAGATGAAGGGAAGCCAACATGTCACATGATGGGAGATGGAGCAAGAGAGTGAGAAAAGAGAGAGGTACTAGACTTTTTTTCTGAGACGGAGTCTCTCTCTCTGTCACCCAGGCTGGACTGTGGAGTCCAGTGGCACAATCTCAGGTACTTCAACATGGGATTTGGAGGGGACAAATATCCAAACTATAGCATATATCAAGAGTAAACCTTAATGTAAAGTACAGACTTTGGATGATAATAATGAGTCAAAGTCAGTGCATGGATCATAACAAATGTACCACTGTAGTGAAGGATGTTGATAGTGAAGGAGGTTATGCATGTGTCCAGCATGGGATATATGAGAGCTCTTCTTTTTGCTCAATTTTGCTGTGAACCTGAAACTGCTTTAAAAAAATGAAGTCTAGGCAGGCGTGGTGGCTCACGCCTATAATCCCAGCACTTTGGGAGGCTGAGGCAGGTGGATCAGCTGAAGTCAGGAGTTCCAGACCAGCCTGGCCAACATGGTGAAACCCCATCTCTACTAAAAATACAAAAAATTAGCTGGATGTGGCAGCAGGCGCCTGTAATCTCAGCTACTCAGGAGGCTGAGGCAAGAGAATTGCTGCAACCTGGGAGGCGGAGGTTGTAGTAAGCCAAGATCATGCCACTGCACTCTATCCTGGGCAACAAGAGAGAAACTGTGAAAGAAAGAAAGAAGAAAGAAAGAAAGAGAGAGAGAGAGAGAGAGAGAGAGAGAGAGAGAGAGAGAGAGAGAGAGAGAAAGAAAGAAAGAAAGAAAGAAAGAAAGAAAGAAAGAAAGGAAGGAAGGAAGGAAGGAAGGAAGGAGGGAGGGAGGGAAAAAGAAAGAAAGAAAGAGAAAGAAAGAAAGAAAGAAAGAAAGAAAGAAAGAAAGAAAGAAAGAAAGAAAGAAAGAAAGAAAGAAAGAGAAAATGAAGTCTATTTTTTTTTTATTAATATTATACTTTAAGTTCTAGGGTACATATGCATAACGTGCAGGTTCGTTACATATGTATACTTGTGCCATGTTGGTGTGCTGCACCCATCAACTATTTTTAAAATGATTACTATACTGACTGGCACTTAAGAAACATTCAATAAATGTCAGTTAAAATTTTCTTACTATCATTATTATGTTATAACACTCTCTGGGTCCTGGTAGGTGTTCAGTTAAGTGTTACTAATGAATAGTTGCCAATGTGGTTACTTTCTTTCCGTTTAGATCCCTGTGCTGAGCTCCAGGGCTGATCATCCAAGAGGAATTCCCACTAAGCCATCCACCCCGCCCTCTCCATTGTCTGTGCTCCCAAGTTATCTAGCAGTTGCCACTTGGAGCACTTAGGTCTCCCCACTGTAATTATCTGTTTTCCTGCCTATCTCCTCCATGCCACTCCATTGCAATCTCCCCTGGGGCAGTGATGTTCCTCATTCTTCTCTGTATCTCCAGCTCCTAGCTCAAAATCTGAAACCAAAGCAGAGACAATAAAGGTTTCATTGGAAGAATAAATGAAAGAAAAAAAGATCAAATGAATAAATGAATAAATAGCAGGCTCTGTCACTGCATGTTCAGTTGAGTCAATCTGAGCACAGTCTGAGCAGCTCTGGCTCAGTGGCCTCCACAGTTCCAACGCCTATCTAAAGGGTATAAATGTCAACCAAGCATTGCTGAGGGGGCCTTTCCCTGCTGGAGAGCACTTTATTTTACAGTTCATAAAAAGCAAGAGATCCATTTTTGGTATTTGTGCTTATGAACCCAGATTTTAACTTCCCTCTACTACCCCTACCACATGGAGCAGCTCTGAGTGTGACCTAAGAGTGAGCAACCTCCTTCGGAGCCCTCCTCCCAGTGAGACCATCATTATTATGCTCTCTGTGGAGCACTAAGGAGAGAAGAAACAAACTGCAAGATTTTTCAAGGAAATGGTCTGTATTACTTGCAACTTAAGCCTACTTCCAGCAGCGAGAGTCCCAAATAAAAAGACAAAGACTTTCACACTTCTCTCTCACACACACACATATACACACCTTTATATGTATACATGTAAATTCGTATGTTTGTGTGTGTAGACGTATATAAATGCACATGGTATGCAGCTATGTCATGGCATTATGATTCAGAATTGCTTTTGTCTCTGTTTTTCAATTTCTCATATTCCCTAATGTTTCCACCATAGGAAAGGCTCAATCAAAATAAAAGAGAATTTGACATAGACAGAGAGTAAAGAATAAAACCATAGTAGACAGGTAGGGCCATGGCAGGGAGAACAGATGCATGAAGGTTTAAAACAAACAAACAAAAAGGCGTATGTCTTGCTTTCCTTCAAGCTTGAACAGTCCATGTCCAGAAAGGCAGTTAGGAGAATGCCGAGGAAAGTTCCCTGAGAATTGGGAACTGGACAAACTGAGTATGGCATCTATTTCTGTAAGTTATTTAACTTCTCAGAGTCTCAGTTTCCCCATATGAGGATAATAATACTTCACAATATTACTATGACGGATATATAAAATGTTTCTAAAACATGCAATGTAGGGAGCTTTTTTTTTTTTTTTTTTTGACAGAGTCTTGCTCTGTCGCCCAGGCTGGAGTGCAATGGCATGATCTCAGCTCACTGCAACCTCTGCCTCCCAGGTTGTAACAGATTCTCCTGCCTCAGCCTCCCAAGTAGTTGGGGTTACAGGCACGCACCACCATGCCCAGCTGATTTTGTATTTTTAGTAGAGAGAAGGTTTCACCATGTTGGCCAAGCTGGTCTCGAACTCCTGACCTCAGGTGCTCCAACCAACTTGGCTTCCCAAAATGCTGGGATTACAGGCATGAGCCACTGCACCCAGTCAATGTGAAGAGATTTTTAAAAATGTATCTAGATTAGAGGTTATCAAACTTTGGAATTTGAGAATACTTTTTGAATGTGAGGATATTTTATGGAACCGCCTCCTGCTCTCCTACACACAGAGAATAGTAAGAATGTATGCAACAAAGAGCTACTATGCACCTCCCACCTACTAAGATGGCTTACAAAGAAAAAAAAAAAGAAAGAAAAGAAAAAATAACAAGTGTTAAGGAGTATGTAGAGAAATTGGAACCTTCACACATTGTTGGTGTGAATGTAAAATGGTACAGCCACTGTGGAAGGCAGTTTGGTGGTTACTGAAAGTTCAATATGCAATTACCAAATGACCTAGCAATTCCGCTCCTAGGTATATACCCCCAAAGAATTGAAAACAGAGACTCAGGCTTGGCATGATGGCTCATGCCTGTAATTCCAGCACTTTGGGAGGCCAAAGCAAGAAGATCACTTGAGCCCAGGGGTTCAAGACCAGCTTGGGGAATCTAATGAGACCCCATTTCTACAAAAAAAACACAAAAATTAGCCAGACATGGTAGTGTACATCTGTGGTCCCAGCTATTCAGGAGGCTGAGGTGGGAGACTTGAGCCCAGGAGGTCAAGGCTGCAGTGAGCTGTGTTCGTGCTACTGGACTCTGGCCTGACTGACTGAGTGAGATCCTGTCTCAAAAAAAAAAAAAAAAAAAAAAAAGAAAGAAAGAAAAAGAAAACAGGGACTCAAAAAAATAATTATATGCCAATGTTCATAGCAGCATTATTTACAATAGCCAAAAGGTGGAAACATTCCAAATGTCCTTCAACAGATAAATGGATAGACAAATGTGGCCTTTCCACACAATGAAATATTATTTCGTCATAAAAAGGAATGAAATTCTGATACATGCTGCAACATGGATGATCCTTGAAAACACTGTCTTAAATGAAATAAGCCAGACACAAAAATACAAACATTGTATTCCACTTAAATGAGGTATATAAAATAAGCAAGTTCACAAAGATGGTAAGTAGACAAGAGATTACCAGAGGCTGAATGGAGGGAAAAACAGAGTTTCTATTTGAAATGATAAAAAAAAAAAAGCTTTGAAAACAGCAGAACAGTATTGCAAATGCAATTAATGCCACTGAATTGTACACCTTAAAATGGTTAAAATGCCAAATTATATGTCTTACCACCATTTTAAAAAACAAATAAAAGAAGCTACTTTGAATTCATAATACATTTATGTATGAAAATGAGATATACTGTTTAGTCAATTTGCATATGAATTTGTAGAGTACTTATATGGAATCCCTGCCTCCCACCTCTACCACCCACCTACCCTCAATAGAGAACCATGGATAGAGATAATTCAAGTTAATACAAAAGTTACATCTCAAATGTCTGGATAATAGCCTCAATTATTCACTGTGATGAGAACACAGATTTTGCCACTGGAGTTTGGTACAAGGCTTTACACATGGCAAGTATTTACTAAATTCTTTCTAAGTAAATGGGCCTCTGTAGTACAATACCAGGCACCAGTTCATATAAGCCAATTAGCGAGTTTGTGAATGAATGAGTATGTGTGTATGCATGTATGTGTGTGTGAGAGTGTGTGTGTGTGTGTGTGTGTATTCGGGGGAAAGGAGAAGTAGGCAAGAAATGTTAGAAGAAACAGAAAGGGCTTACCCCCGAATCCTGGTTAATTGTTTCCTTTCAGGAAAAGCACCAAGGATGCAGCAGCCTGGCCTTTGCCCCACGCTGGTTCCTGCAGGTGCAAAGGGAGAACTACTGCTAATGGGACAGAGAAGGTCCATGCTGCACATGGTGCAGAGATCAACAGGTCTTGAGCCTCCAGAGCTGTCAGCCTAGTGCTTTTCATGTGCCTTAAAAGTGAATCAGAGAGAAAACAAAGAAGGGTCACTCTTGAGATCTGCAGTCCCTGGCATAGCTGAAAGTAAATATGAAGCATCTGGGAGAAAGAGAGCCTATATTCAAAAGTTTACATAAAACTGAACAGAGGAGGGAGGCGGAGTGGGTTGGCTGATGATGTTCCAGAATAAAAAAGAGAGAGAATCCTTTCAAAATATATTGAGAACTTCTACTACTTATCATTCAGTAAAAGCTAATGGATCTAAATGTTCTCACAAGATAAGCTTTACTTCAAAATGATCCATTTTTTCTTCACTTTTTAAAAATTAACCAAAATCACAAGCTGATTTATTTGGCCTAAATGAGTTTGATTTTTCCTCTCAAAATGCACGTGAAATGTATGCAAATAAAATATATCATCGATTAATCTAAGTTGTTTCAAGTTGCTTTCAATGGCCATACCTTAAAGTGATCAGTCATTATACATTGGAGCAATTCAGACACATCATATTGCTTTCTGATCTCAATAAAGCTTAACCTATTAATAAAAGAAGTATATTTATTTATAGTTAGAACAAAATTTGCCAATACATGAAATTCTGCTAAGTGATACCTATTCTTTCCACTCATTTACATCACCGGATTTTAGAGACTGTTTTACCTGAGGGGGCATGGATCCTTCTATAAAATTAAATTGCCCTTTATAATATAGCAATTCTCTTAAAAAACTACTCATTTCTCTATATGTCTGTGTGTACACAAAGAAAGCTCTGAAATAATACACACCTGACTTTTACTGTTGTTACTTATGAGAAAGCATGTGAAATTAGGAAGAAGTCTCAGTGAGATGTAAATGGGGACCATTGACTGTTTACATATTCCGTATTCTTTGAATATTTTCATAATAAGCATGTGTTGCTTTTATAATTAATAATTTAAAAGTAAGGCCAGGTGTGGTGGCTCATGCCTGTAATCCCAGCACTTTGGGAGGCTGAGGTGGGCGGATCACCTGAGGTCAGGAGTTCAAGACCAGCCTGACCAACACGGAGAAACCCTGTCTCTACTAGAAATACAAAATTAACTGGGTGTGGTGGCGCATGCCTGTAATCCCAACTACTCAGGAGGCTGACGAAGGAGAATAGCTTGAACCCGGGAGGTGGAGGTTGCAGTGAGCCGAGATTGCGCTATTGCACTCCAGCCTGGGCAACAAAAGAGAAATTCTGTCTCAAAAATAAATAAATAAATAAATAAATAAATAAATAAATAAATAAAAGTAAAGACAAATGAAGTCCCATGGGTGAGGGTAAGCTGATAAAACATTTCCTATACATCACACAAAGTAATTCACAATTTTTTTCCTTTTTATAAAATATTAGAGAATAGTATCATGAACCCTAATATATTCACTATCCAACTTCAACAATGATCACTTCCTGGCCACTGGCATTTCATTCATGGTCCCTCATATGCTTAAACACACAACATAGCTAAATTTGCTAAAGCAAATCCCAAACATTATAGTCCTTTATCTGTAAATACCCTATACTTGTTAGCTGAAAGTTAAACTAAAGAACAGTACAGGCCGGGCGCGGTGGCTCACGCCTATAATCCCAGCACTTTGGGAGGCTGAGGCGGGTGAATCACTTGAGGTCAGGAGTTGGAGACCAACCTGGCAAACATGGTGAAACCTCGTCTCTACTAAAAATACAAAAACGAGCTGGGTGTGGTGGCCTGTGCCTGTAATCCCAGCTACTAAGGAGGCTAAGGTAGGAGAATCACTTGAACCCGGGAGGCAGAGGTTGCAGTGAGCTGAGATTGCACCACTGCACTCCAGCCTGGGTGACAGAGTGAAACTCTGTCTCAAACAAACAAACAAACAAACACACAAAAAAATACAGTACAAGCAACTTTTCAGGATCATATTGACTTCCTAAAGATTTGTTTTCAAAACGAATGAGAAGACAAGTTTTATAAGAATGGCAAAGTGATTTTAAGAATCAACACTGTCCCTCTTATTCATAGAGTAAATTATTCAAATCCAGTCTACTTAATCAATAACTAAGAAAATATAATTAAATAGGACAGAACAAAATAACAGCAGGTAAGTTAGAAAAATAAGTTCAAGAAGGTACATCTCTCCATCTGCCATTTCTGAGCCTTAAAGCAGAGTGTAGAAGTGCTCGCCTTCTTGTCAGTTAATTCTTAACAGCTATGTCTAAGAATTTGAGAGAGAAAAACTGGTTGCTGTAACTTGACAAAATGACTGGTGAATCATTCATGCAGTTGCTAAACTGAAATCTGCAACCTATGGCTTCCCTGAGCTTCTGCGTGACAAATGACTCTAGCACCAAGCATCTTTTGCAATTGAAGCCAGGACTCACACCTATAAATTGCATTGCTCATCTTACCAGAGCTAATGACTTCAAGGGCTCTCTCTCAAAGCTGAAGAGTGCCTGGTTAGATGACCGGATTGTCCTTCCCATCATGCACCACTACCTCCGCTCAAGAATCAATGTATGGCCCATAGCTACTGACTTTAAAAAGACCACCTCTTCTCTTTAAAGCACATGCAGCCCTTAGTTTGGGGATGCTGCCCTGGCACACAACCTTCTAACATTTTGCCCAAATGTGAATGTCTTTTGGCTTTAAAGTTTCAAAAATTCCTTGAGTCTTTTCCTTAGGCTAATAAAGCTGGCAGAAAAAAATAGTTCATTTTACCATCATCCCTGATGTGTATCAAAGCAACAATCACCGACTCAGACATTTGTCTAACATTTGGCCTATGTCATTTCACATACACTATGGCCTTTCACATACACCATCATTCATCTCATTGACACAATTCTGTGGCACAATTATGGTAGGCATTTTTTTCTCTATGTTACAGAGAGGGAAAAAGAAGCCCACAGAGTGTAAACTAGTTCAACCATAGGGGAAAACAGTATGGAGATTCCTCAAAGACCTAGAGGCAGAAATACTATTTGACCCAGCAATCCCATTACTAGGTATATACCCAAAGGAATATAAATCATGCTATTATAAAGACACATGCACTTGAATGTTCATTGCAGCGCTATTCACAACAGCAAAGACATGGAATCAACCTAAATGCCCATCAATGATAGACTGGATAAAGAAAATGTGGTACATATACACCATGGAATACTATGCAGCCATAAAAAGGAACAAGATCATGACCTTTGCAGGCATATGGATGGAGTTGGAAGCCATTATCCTCATCAAACTAGCACATGAACAGAAAACCAAGCACTGTATGTTCTCACTTATAAGTGGGAGCTGGATGATAAGAAAACATGGACACATTGGGGTGGGGAACAACACACATTGGGTTCTGTAGGAGGTGAGGTGGGGCCAGGGAGAGCATCAGGAAGAATAGCTAATTGACTCTGGGCTTAATACCTTAAACATACAACCTGGCTACATTTGGTGGTGGTGGGATGATCTGTGCAGTAAACTACCATGGCATACGTTTACCTGTGTAACAAACCTCCACATCCTGCACATGTATCCCCAGAACTTAAAATAAAAGTTGAAGAAAAAAAAAAGGAGCCCACAGAGATGAAGTGACTTGTCAAAGACCTCACAGGTATAGGGGATAGCATGCTTGAACCCAGGTCTTCTGATTTCTAGTCTACTGCTCTTGCTACTAAACGAGAGATTAGTAATCTCCAAGCCAAACCAAGCCTCTGAGCGTGCACTGCCAGCACCTAAAGATCAGGAAGTTTTTCAGAAAAAAAAATCTGGATTTTCAGGGGTTTTTCATTTAAATTTTTAATTTTTGTGGGTACATAATAGGTGTGTGTATTTACAGGTTACATGAAGTATTGTGATACAGGTATGCAGTGTGTAATAATCACACCAGGGTAAATGGGGTATCCATTCCCTCAAACATGTATCTTTTGTGTTAAAACAATCCAGTTATGCTCTTGTAGTCATTTTTAAATGCATAAGTAAATTATTTTTGACTGTAGCCACCCTGTGGTGCTAGCAAATACTAGGTCTTATTCATTCTTTCTATTTTTTTGCACCCACTAACCACCCCCACTTTCCCACTACCCTTCCCAGCTGCTAGTAACCATCCTTCTACTCTCTATCTCTGTGAGTTTAATTGTTTTAATTTTTAGCTCCCAGAAATAAGCAAGAACAGGCAAAGTTTGTTTTTCTGTGTCTGACTTATTTCACATAACATAATGACCTCTAGTGTCATCCATGTTGTTGTATATAACAGGATCTCATTCTTTTTTATGGCTGAGTAGTACTCCATTGTGTATGTGTACCACATTTCTTTATCCATTCATCTGCTGGTGAACATTTAGGCTGCTTCCAAATGTTGGCTATTGTGAACAATGCTGCAACAAATATGGGAGTGCAGCTATGTCTTCAATATATTGATTTCCTTTGTTTGGAGTTTATATATATATTTAAAATGATAGAGAGTGGCCACACAAGACCCATATTCCCAAAAGGCAGTCACTTGGCTGGGGTTAACAAATTTCTGGCCTTTGAAGATAGGACACATAGTCTCCACTTTGTCCCAGTCTTCCCTCAGCCCACTTTTTTCATTTACATTCCTGTCCTAGTCTAAAGGCCTGCAGGGGCAGGCCTTTAAGACTCTGGCTTAAAACCAAGCTTCTTATCAAATTTGTAGAATTTGATTTTGGAAACCTGCATGCTAAAAATATGAGGTGACTTTATTGCTCAATCTACTTTCAGTTTTTTCTTTCATGGCGTATAAGCAAATAACAAGCCCGAATCATATGAATTTAGACCCTTAAGCTACTCTTAGGGTCATATGAATTTAGACCCTTAAGCACATCCTAAGTGCCACATTGCAGACTTGACTCCTGCAGTGATTACAATGATTGCAGTAGTTTGGATAGTTAGGGAATCTCAATTTGTCCTTGTTGACTCTGTAAATTGTATGCTCTTGAAAGTAGACTTTGCTATTGCTTGGTCATTAGAATACTTTTTGATGAGGAGGATGATTTACCACAAGTAGACAGTCATTGATACCTGAGCATCCAACAATATGCTAGAAATGCACCTAACAAAAATGGACACCAAATCAATAAATAAGTCTCCATTGCAAGGAGACATTATAGACTCATAGCTGCCCATAATTTAGTTATCAATCTGGACAAATATACAAATGTTTTGCTCCCCAGTCCTGCTTAACATGGCCTCTCTTGCTTCCAATGTAGCAAAGACTTTTTGACAATGTACTCTACACTTCCTCATGGAGTGCACGTCAGCAGTTAAGGATTTCTGCAGACCTGCCTAAGATGCACTTATGATGACAAACTGCTCTCCTAATTGGAGAAGAAGTAATAAGTGATAATATTTCTGTGCCCACATGAGTCACCAGGGTTTTTTGGCTGACAAATGCAATCCACATCACCTTCCCATTTCTTTTCGTTTTATTTTCTTTCGTTTTGTTTGAGATGAGGTTTCACTCTGTCACCCAGGCTGAAGTCAAGTGGTACAATTATGGCTCACTGCAGCCTTGACCTCTCCAGCCTCAGGTGATCCTCCCACTTCAGCCTCCCGAATAGCTGGGACTAGAGGCACATGCCATTATGCCCCACTAAGTTTTGCATTTTTTGTAGAGACAGGATTCACTATGTTGCTCAGGCTAGTCGTGAACTTCTGGGCTCAAGCAATCCTTCCACCTCAGCCTCCCAATGTGCTAGGATTACAGATGTGAGCCACTGTGCTCGGCCCCCCTTCCCATTTCTTTCACAGGCCTTGTGATCATAATGAGGACAGGGGTCAGCATTTACTTATCAATAACTCATCAAATTATATAAAATTATACAAATTTAACACTATTGTGCTGCTCTAGCTATGGCTCTCACCCTTGATTTTTTCCAGCATGGTATTTGTTCCAGTGGAGAGAATCACCTAATGATGAAGTCATGTGACAATGTCGAAAGAGTCAGGTTGATTTAAAAGGATAATTTGAGGCCAGGCACAGTGGCTCACACCTGTAATCCCAGCACTTTGGGAGGCCGAAGTGGATGGATCACTTGAGCCCAGGACTTTGAGACCAGCCTGGGTAACATGGTAAGACCCTGTCTCTACAAAAAATACAAAAATTAGCCTGACATGGAGGTGTGCATTTGTGGTCCCAGCTACTTGGGAGGTGGAGGTGGGAGGATCACTTGAGCTCAGGAGGTTGAGGCTGCAGTGAGCTGCGATTGCACAACTGCATTCCAGCCTGGGTGACAGAGTAAGACCCTGTCTCAAACAAACAAACAAAAAAAAAAAAAAAAAAAAAAAGAGAAAAAGGAAAAGAAAAGGGATAATTTGAAACAATTCCTTTATATGAATCGTTTAAACACAGATCAAAAGCAAAACAAATTAGCTAATAGTGAAGCCATGCTCGATCTTTGCCTTAGTCCATTCTGGCTGTTCTAACAAAAATACCTAGTTGGTGGCTTATAAACAGCAGAAATTTATTCTCACAGTTCTGGAGGCTAAGAAGTCCAAGATCAAAACAGATTCACTACCTGGTGAGGCCCACTTCCTGAATCATAGGGTGCTATCTTAATGCTCTGTTCTCACATAGTGGAGGGCAGAAGGGAGTTCTCTGGGCCCTCATTTATAAGGGCACTAATCCCATTAACAAGAGCTCCATCTTTGTAACCTTATTGCCTTTCAAAGACTCCACCTCCAAATATCGATATATTAGGAATTAAGTTTCAACATATGAATTCAGGGGGAACACAGTCAGTCTATAGAAGTTCTCATGCCCCTGGGCTATATAATATAGTAAGTTTACTGCAGAGTAACAAACAAAAGATAGTTGTCCTCAAGGGTCAATTCCAAGATACTCCCATGCCACCATAAAGTTGTCACACTTAGGGTGTAGCTCAATGGGTCACCAGAACCTATAGGTGTATAACTCAGATACCGATCCTTTTGGAAGTTGAACACTAGTGCCTAGGTTCTATCCCTGATATTTGGAAAAATACCCTGGTTGCTGTAGTTGAACCTGAGAAGGCCTATGCATCAAGTAAAAAAGAGTCATAGAGCTTTGGCATAGACATGCCCAAACGTTTCACAAATAATTTATGCTTATTAACTTATTTACAAAGAATGCCCTGCTACATTATATCACTTTAGAGTATTCAATAGCTGCAATTGCTGAAGTGAGAGAAAAACTGGTTAAAATTTCACTGATTTTTGTGTGTGGGATGGTTAATTTTATGTGTCAACTTGACTTGGCCACAGGGTGCCCCATCACCTAAATATCTATGTACGTATGAGGATGCTTCTGGATGGAGTTAATATTTGAATTGGTAGACTGAGTAAAGCAGATTGTCCTACCCAGTGTGGGTGAGCATCATCCAATCTGCTGAAAGGCTGAATAAAACACAAAGGTTGAATAAGAGAGAGAGAGAGAATTCCTTCTGCCAGACTTCCTTCTAGCTGGAATATTAGTCGTTTCCTACATTCAGACTCTAACTGAAATATCAGCTTTTCTAGGCTGGGCATGGCGGCTTACACCTGTTATTCCAGTACCTTGGCAGGCCAAGATAGGAGGGTTGCTTGAGGCCAGGAGTTTGAGACCAGCCTGGGCAATATAGTGAGATCCTGTCTTTACAAAAAAATTCAAAAATAAAAAATTTAACCAGGCATAATGGCACATGCCTGTAGTTGCAGCTACTTTGGGGGCTGAGATGGGAAGATTGCTGGAGCCCAGGAGTTCAAAGCTTCAGTGAGCCATGACTGTACCACTGGACACCAGTTACAGAGGGAGATCGCTGTCTCAAAAAAAAAAAAAAATTAAAAAAAAAAATCAACTTTTCTTCAAACCTGCTGGCTTTTCAACTGGAACTATATCATTGGTTCTCCTGGGTCTCCAGCAGACCTTGGGACTTCTCAGCCTCCATCATCATGTGAGCCCATTCCTATTGGTTCCATTTCTCTAAAACACCCTGACTAATACAGTTTTGGAGTACCTAAAAAAATTATGGAGTACAGAAAATTTATAAATTTTAGAAATAGATTCATACATTTAAACTCTTTATCATGTGTCCACTATGTGCTAGGCACAGAGCAACTTACTTAAATAAGGGTGACCAAAACATTGGTCCGTCCATCAAGGAATTTACAGTCTAGTCAGACATCTGTGAGAAATTCATATAAGACAGAAAGATATATGTACCATAAAATGCAAAGTATTCAGAAAGCAGGGAGACCATTTCTGGCTAAAAAGAATAAAAAGAAGCTTCATGGAGGAGTGGCATTTGAGCTTTCATTTAATGAATTAAGAGGCCCAACACGTGCAGTAATGGAATAAAATGCATTTTAGGTGGAGAAACTAGCATGGACAAAGACAGAAAGGTGGGAATGCATAGTCCTTTCATGGGGGAAAAGAGGACAATTTAGTACTGCTGGATTGTCAGGTCCATGTAGAAGTAAGAAACAAGGCTGGAGAGATTGGTTCAGGTTAGATTTTAGAGAATCACAAATGCTAGGCTAAGCAGTTGGGACTTTATTAAATACCAGGGGCATATTGAAAGGTTGGATCATATTTGTGTAAAGGAGTCACAAAGAGTCTAGGCTAGTACACACTAGTCTAGAAGAGAGATGAGATTCTGAACAAAATTTGAGCAAACCTGCCACTGTGTTGGATGTGTTAAATGAGGAAAAGAGAAGAATTTCAGATGGCTCAGGATTAGACTCTGAATCTAAGCATTGGATAATGCCCTTGATGTCATCTAGTCTTGTTCTCTGACTCTACAAATGAGAACTCTGAGGCTGAGAGAGGTCAAGTGATTTATCCAGAAAGCAAGTAGGGAAGTCAGGACTAGAATCAAGATCTCCTGATTTTCACCTGAGGGCACAATAGAAACACTAATAAAAATAGAGAGAACAGATCTGGAAGAAAAGATGAGAAATGTATTTTGAATTATTTGAATTTGAGATGCCTCAACAACAGTGTGTTCAATCTTTTGGCTTCCCTGGGCCACGTGGGCCCCAGGTTGGACAAGCTTGCTCTACAACATCCAAGCAGAGACATGCAGGGCAATTAGCTAGGCAAATCCCGTATTAACCTCTGCAGGACTACCTTGACATCTTCAGGAATCCCATCTCTCCATGTTGCACTCTGTTGCATTTTTAGCTCTTTCTTTTTATTTTCTTATAGGTAATAAAGATGTTTATATCACTCTCTTGTTAACAACAAAAAACCATAAAAACAAACCTTGCTATCACTCTCACTGATTGATTGATGCATTCCTTTATTGAACACATCTTTATTAAATGGCTCCTGTATATCCAGTACTGTTCTAAGCACTAAGGATAAAGCAATAGCAAGTCAGCCATGGTTCTTGACATCATGAAACTTAAATTCAAAGACAAATTTTGAGAAAGGAATTTACCAGACTGTTGAAAGCTAGAAAGCATGCTTCAGTGGGTCCTCATTATATTGCTCTCTTGACACTTGAATATGTTTGAAATGCTTTTACAACAGTGAATGTCTTAAATAAGAGATGCTAGAGGAATATATAAGAAAGGGATTTAATCTCAGTCTCAATGTAACTCTCAGGGAAGACTTCTTGATTGAAGGGAATTTTAAATAGGGCTGTGAAGGATGAGTAGGAGCTAAACCAAAAAGAGATGGAGCAAGAAGAGTATTCTGCAGTGGGCATAATAAATGGGAAGACCTTGAGGCAAGAAAAAAATTCTCTCACCAGCATCTGAATATTCAGTCATTAGTTCAATGGGATAAATGAGGGAACTGAAAGCCTTGCTCAGCACAAGAAAGGAGAGAAAGAGACAGGTACAAAGACACAGCGAGACGGACAGAGAAAGAAAACAGGCCTGGATGTGAGACCTTAAGGGCTTGTATCTTCAAAGGTAGAAAGGGATGAGGTCATTTGTGGGCCCTTTGGTCAAATATAAGCAGTTGACCCTCCATAATCATGAGTTCCATATTCATGGATTTAACCAAACATGGATCAAAAATATTCCGAAAAAAACAACAATTAAAAAAAAATTTAAAACAGGCCGAGCACAGTTGCTCATGCCTGTAATCCCAGCACGTTGGGAGGCCGAGGTGGGCGGATCATGAGGACAGGAGTTCAAGACCAGCCTGGCTAACATGGTGAAACCCCATCTCTACTAAAAATACAAAAAATTAGCTGGATATGGTAGCGAGTGCCTGTAATCCCAGCTACTCAGGAGGCTGAGGCAGGAGAACCGCTTGAACCCAGGAGGTGGAGGCTGCAGTGAGCTGAGATCGCACCATTGCACTCCAGCCTGGGCGACAGAGCAAGACTCTATCTGGAGGAAAAAAAGAACAACAATGTAACAATTATGCACATAACATCTACATTGTGTTAGGTATTGTAAATAATCTAGAGATTATTTGAAGTATGTAGGAGGATATGCATGGGTTACATACAAATGCAATGTCATTTTATATAAGGGACTTGAACATTTGTGGATTTTGGTACCCACAGGGAGTCCTAAAACCAATCCCCCATGGATACCAAGAGACCACTTTATTTTATTTATGTATTTATCAACTATCTATTAATATGTGATGTATTACATAATGTGCATATTTTACATAATATGTAATTTATATTTTATGTCCACATATATGTGCCAAATTTCCCTATACTTGCTCTCCAGTTATATTTTAGATTAGAGGAAATGTGCATTTTTGCACAAACGTTTTTTGAAAGGCCTAGATTTATAGGCTGCAATGCATTAATTCTAGTCGCTTGTTAGTGCATTACTAAAAACTATTCAATAAATGTCCTAGGTTTTCCAGCTATTAGTCACAAGATATTAGAGTCTCAAATAATAAACTGCATATTGAATGTTTGAAAATATTAAAAGTTCTTTCTTGTAAAGACTCCTGACTCTTTCTTTTGAATACTGCTGCTATCCACCCTCCTGTGGAGATGAATTGGTCTTCTCACCAAGTGGGAACACAATCCTGTTGTGAAACTTTCCTAATTGATTAGCGGCTTTTCCCTATCACATTTAGAATATCATGAGTGCCACTTTGGCATTAATCAACCACAAAAGTCGTGTTTACTATAGGTACTCAATTCTGAATTGGTAACTCCTGAGCACCTGTAGTGAACTGGCTCAAAATAATCATTATTTACTTCTAGAGTCTAGACCTTATAAAGATGGGTCAGCACAAAGTAAAATATCCAGATCATATCATTTGAATATCTTTGAGAAATGTCTACACTGTTAAAAAATTTAACATTTTGGCCAGGTGCAGTGGCTCAAGCCTGTAATCCCAGCACTTTGGGAGGCCGAGACGGGCGAATCACGAGGTCAGGAGATCGAGACCATCCTGGCGAACATAGTGAAACCCCGTCTCTACTAAAAAATACAAAAAAACTAGCCGGGCGAGGTGGTGGGCACCTGTAATCCCAGCCACTTGGGAGGCTGAGGCAGGAGAATGGTGTGAACCCAGGAGGCGGAGCTTGCAGTGAGCTGAGATCCGGCCACTGCACTCCAGCCTGGGCGACA
>NC_045445.1:16756652-16759531 GCF_002776525.5 Piliocolobus tephrosceles
AAAAAAAAAAAAAAAAAATAACATTTTACCTACCTTCAATCTTGCATTTGAAAGACAATCCATTTATTTAAATAGAGTTGCTGTACCTTCTGCAAAACTCTCACTGAAGACATTGTTTAATGTTATTCAAGGTGGTTTATAAAAGAACTGTTGAGATAAATTTCCTTTTGAGCTTAATCTCAGGAAAGAAAAACTGTGTGCACCCATAATTTTGTAAAATAGCTCTTCTAATATAAGGAAAACTGCAACCGAAACTATTTCCCTTTTTACCTTTGTTGCTTGGAAATAGCTCAGTTCACTTACCTGTCAGCATCTACTCTGCCTAATTTCTGTAAAATGCATCTGTTTATACCTGAATTTTCTTATTTTGAACTATGTAGAAGACTGTAACTTGCATCACAACCTTGCTAAAGTATACATCTTAATTCAAAAATCTCCTCAATTTGAAACTATAAATACAACAGTTTTGACCTGCCCAGGAATCAGCAGAAATTAGCTCTTAAGAAATAAAGCAAGACACATGACTGAGATCAAGTTTAGAAAATGCTTTTCTCATTAAATGAAAAGCAGGCAGAAATTTTAACTTTCACAGTAATTTCTTAATTATCTAAATACTGATTATAAGGAGAAGAGGAAAAGCAAACACAAACAGCAGATCATCTCAAATTAACTTAGTTTAATTTTGGAATCAACCAATACATATTTCCTGAACCTCTGCTGTGTGCTCAATCCAGGCTAAACCCTATGTGCAATGACAAGAAATGTTTAGGCCTGGCCTCAAGACTTTACCATCTAGTTTAAGAGGCAACAAATCATTAGCTGTTTAAAAAAAAACAAAAAACAAAAACAAACGAACAAAGAAAAAACAGTTAATTGGGAGGCAGTTAGGCTGAGAGAGCTCCAGCACCTTGAGTTTCTGGCAAACCAAAACCCAATTTAATGTAAATTATAAAATGAAACTTAAGCTTAACCAATTAGAAGCAACCAGTTAGCCTCAAACTAGACTTTACCAATCAGAAACTGCCAACTAACCTCTAAATAAAGACTTTCCACTTTAATCAATCAAATATTTTATTCGCCCTATTTCTCCAAACACCTTACAAAAGTTGTCACCTCATGCCCCTTAGTGGAGTGTTGAACCTCTTGTGATCTGGTGCTGCCTGATTCATGAATTGTTGACTGCTCAAATAAACTGTTTAAAATTGTAATATATCTAAGTTTATCTTTTAACGGAGCAAATTTAACAGCAAACCTGCCACATTCAACAAATATTAGCAGCCATAATATAATTAGATGCAAAATGGTATCTATAGGCAAGAAGTCTATTGGCTATTAGATAAGGGGGAGGTGGTCAATAAGGCATAAAGATAGAGATCTATATACCCACAATCATATAGAACCTTACCTACATACCCCTTGTCCCTACTCCATATCGCCTATGGGGAAAACAATCACTCCCTTTCCTGAATAACCAGAGAACTTGAAACTATTTACATAGGCATGTAATCTGGGGATGTCCTGCACAGGCACCTGCACACACCATCCAGGGTCCTGAGGACAGGACTGGCCTACCCACCATTACTACCACCTGCACCCAAGCATGCCATTCAGGAAATGGGGCTTGACCCACCCCTCCTGCTGCATCTAGCAACTGTGTGCACTATTGAGAAAACCAGCAGATAAGTCTGTGAGCCCACCACTGGTGGCCATGCATGTCATCCAGAGGTCTAGGGATTGACCTGCCTGACCAGCCACCGCAGATATTTGGAGACCTGGGGATTGACTGGTCTTGTCCACCACTGCAGATGCCTGCAGGCATCATCCAGGGACCTGAGGACAGGCCTGCCCCACCCACCACTGCTACTGCCAGTGCCTGTGGGCATTGTCTAGGGCCTGAAGAAAAGCCTGTCTCATCCATCATCAAAGCTACCTGCACCCAAGCATGCCATCCAGGAACCTGGAGATCGAACCACCCCGCTTGCTGCAGCCAGCACTTCTGCACACTACTGGGGAAGCATAAGGACAGGTCCATCCCTCTGACACTATCATCACTGGTGCCTAAGGACCAGTCTGCCTGGAGTTCCTGTCCCCAGTAAAGCCTTACCACAGTGTCCACTAATAACCACAGTCTAAGCTATTGATGAACTCACAGATGCCACTGGTGCTGATTACAGCCAAAGAAGTCATATGGAGACAACACTACTGTGGCCACCTGGAATCAAAGCCAAACCACCCTACCGAACCAGCACTATAGATACATCCATGGGAAAAAGTATTTTCCTATGAAAGCAAAGCAATAAATTTGGAGTGACTGTTACACCAGATGTGCAGATATCAATGTAAGGACACAAGAAACATAAAAAAGCACAGAGACATGCCATCTCCAAGAGAACACAATAATTCTCCAGCAACAGATTCCAATGAAATATAAATCTATGACATGCCTGAAAAACAATTCAAAATAATGATATTAAAGGTCAGTGAGATACAAGAAAGCATAAATAAACAATGCAAAAAAACACAAAAACAACTCATGATCAGAATGAGAAATTTAAAAAGAGATAGATATAATAAAAGAGAATCAAACAAAAATCCAACAACTGAAAATCCAGTGAATGAAATTAAAAATATGATTATAGTTTCAACAATAGACTAAATCAAGCAGATGAAAAAATTTCTGGACTTGAAGACGGGTCTTTTGGAAGAATTCAGTCAGACCAAAAAAAGAGAAAAAATAAAACCTGCTTGATATATGGGACATCATAAGGTAATTAAATACCTAAATTTTGGGTGTTCCAGAAGGTGAAGTGAAAGCCAAAGGCATAGAAAACATATTTACTAAAACAATATCTGAAAATTGCCCAAGTCTAGCAAGAGAT
>NC_045445.1:16759631-16785871 GCF_002776525.5 Piliocolobus tephrosceles
TTTCTTTCTTTCTTTTTCTTTCTTTCTTTCTTTCTTTCTTATTTCTTTCTTTCTTTCTTAATTTCTTTCTTTCTCTCTCTCTCTTTCTCTCTTTCTTTCTCTCTTTTTCTCTTTCTCTCTTTCTTTCTTTTCTTTCTTTCTTTCGAAGTCTTGCTCCTGTCCCCCAGGCTGGAGTACAATGGCGCAATCTTGGCTCACTGCAACCTCCACCTCCCAGGTTCAAGTGATTCTCCTGCCTTAGCTTCCCGAGTAGCTGGGATTACACACACCTGCCACCACGCCTGGCTAATTTTTGTATTTTTAGTAGAGATGGGGTTTCACCATGTTGACCAGTCTGGTCTCGAACTCCTGACCTCAAGTGATCCACCCACCTCGGCCTCCCAAAGTGCTGGGATTACAGGCATGAGCCACTGCACCCCGCCTCTTTTTGTTGTTGTTGTTTCTGAGATGGAGTCTTGCTCTGTTGTGCAGGCTGAAGTGCAATGGTGCAATGTCATCTCACCACAGCCTCTGCCTCTCAGGTTCAAGCCATTCTCCTGCATCAGCTTTCTGAGTAGCTGTGATTACAGGAATGAGTCACCACATCTCGCTAATTTTTCTGTATTTTTAGTAGAGATAAGGTTTCATCATGTTGGCCAGGCTGGTCTCAAACTCCTGACCTCAGTTGATCTGCCTGCCTCAGCCTCACAAAGTGTTGGGATTACAGGTGTGAGCCACTGTGCCCAGCTGCCAAAAAGATTTTCTCCATGGCACATAAAATTCAAACTGCCAGGCCAGGCACGGTAGCTCATGCCTGTAATCTCAGCACTTTGGGAGGCTAAGGTGAGTGGATCACCTGAGGTCAGAAGTTTGAGACCAGCCTGGTCAACATGGCAAAACCCCATCTCTACTAAAAATACAAAAATTAGGCGAGCATGGTATCAGACATCTGTAATCCCAGCTATTTAGCAGGCTGAGGAAGGAGAATGACTTGAACCCAAGAGGCGGAGGTTGCAATGAGCTGAAATTGCACCACTGCACTCCAGCCTGGGTGACAGAGCAAAACTCCATCAAAAAAAAAAAAGAAAAGGGGCCGGGCGCGGTGGCTCAAGCCTGTAATCCCAGCACTTTGGGAGGCTGAGATGGGTGGATCACGATGTCAGGAGTTCGAGACCATCCTGGCTAACACGGTGAAACCCCATCTCTACTAAAAAATACAAAAAACTAGCCGGGCGAGGTGGCTGGCGCCTGTAGTCCCAGCTACTCGGGAGGCTGAGGCAGGAGAATGGTGTAAACCTGGGAGGCGGAGCTTGCAGTGAGCTGAGATCGGACCACCACTGCACTCCAGCCCGGGCAACAGAGCCAGATTCCGTCTCCAAAAAAAAAAAAAAAAAGAAAAGAAAAAAAGTCAAAATGTGAAAAGTCAAAGACAAGGAGAGAATTATAAAAACAGCAAGAGAAAAGCATCTGGTCATATATAAGAGAACCCTTATATATATAAGAGAAATTATAAAGGAAATCTTTTAAAATGTGAAACAAATGAACATGGAAATACAATATACCAAAACCTATGGGACACAACAAAAACAATGCTAAGAGGGAAGTTTATAGCAATAAAAGCCTATATCAAAAAAGTAGAGGCTAGGTGTAGTGACTCACTCCTGTAATCCTTGCACTTTGGGAGGCCAAGGTAGGCAGATTGCCTGAGCTCAGGAGTTTGACACCAGCCTGGACAACATGGTGAAACCCCGTCTCTACTGAAAATACAAATAATTAGTCGGGCAAGGTGGTGTGTGCCTGTAGTCCCAGCTACTCAGGAGGCTGGGTGAGTGAGTGAGACTCTGTCTCCAAAAAAAAAACTAAAACAAAAAGTAGAATGATCTGAAACAAACAACCTAACAATGCACCTCAAGGAACTAGAAAAGCAAGAACAACTCAAACCTTAAGTTAGTAGAAGAAAAGAAATAATAAAGATCAGAGCAAAACTAAATAAAATTGAAGACTACAAAAACAATAATAAGGATCAATAAAGTGAAAAGTGTTTTTTTTTTAGACAAAGTCTTGCTCTGTTCCCCAGGCTGGAGTGCAGTGGTGCAATCTCGGCTCACTGCAACCTCGGCTCACTGCAACCTCTATCTCCCAGGTTCAAGCGATTGTGAGTAGCTGGGATTACAGGCGTGTGCCACCACACCCAGCTAATTTCGTATTTTTAGTAGAGATGGGGTTTCACCATGTTGGCCAGGCTGGTCTCAAACTCCTGACCTCAGGTGATCCACCCGCCTCGGCCTCCTGGATGACAGGCATGAGCCACCGCACCTGGCCAAAAAGTTGTGTTTGTTTTGCTTTGTTTTTAAAAAAGAAAACAAAATTGATAAACTGCTAGTTAGACTAACCAAGAAAAAAGATAAATGATCCAAATCAGTAAAATTATGAATGAAGAAGGAGGCATTACAACTGATACCAAGTAATGCAAATAATCATTAGAGACCATTATAAACAGCTATATGCTAACAAATTTGAAAACCTAGAGAAAAAAAAGATAAATTTCTGGGCAAATATAACTTACAAAGATTGAACCAAGAGGACACAGAAAACCTGGACAGACCAATAACAATTAGTGAGATTAAATCAGTAATAAAAAGTCTCCCAAAAAAGAAACGCCTAGGACCAAATGGCTTTACTGCTGAATTCTACAATTATTCTCAAACTATTCCAAAGAATTGAAGAGAAGGGAATTCTCCCTAACTCTTTCTATGATGTTAGCATTCCCCCTTACCAAAACCAGACAAGGACATAACAACAAGAATGAAAAAATTATAGGCCAAAATCCCTGATGAATACAGACACAAAATTCTCAACACAATACCAGCAAACTGAATTCAATAGCATATTAAAAAGACCATTCACCAGGATGAAGTGTGATTTATCCCAGAGATGCAAGGATGGTACAACATATGCAAATCAACAAATGTATACATAGTATTAGCAAAACAAAGGACACAAATCATGAGATTATCTTATAAATGCAGAAAAAGCATTTAATAAGATTCAACATCTCTTCACAATACTCTCAGCAAACTAGGTGTAGAAGGAGTATACCTCAACATACTAAAAGATATATATGAAAAACCCACCATTAACTTCTTCTTGAATGGGGAAAAGCTGAAAGTCCTTCCTCTAAGAAGTGGAACAAGACAAGGATGCCAACTTTTACCATTCTTACTCAACAGAGTACTGGAAGTCCTACAGAACAATCAGTCAACCAAAAGAAATAAAAGGCATCCAAATAGGAAAAGAGAAAGTGAAATTGTCCCTCTTTGCAGATGACATAATCTTATATATACAGAAAAACCTAAAGACTCCACGAAAAACTGTTAGAACTGACAAACGAATTTAGTAAAGTTTCAGAATATAAAATCAGCATACTAAACTAAGTAATGTTTCTATACATTAATAACAATCTGAAAACGAAATCAAGAAACAATCCCATTTACAGTAGCTATATAAATACCTAGAAATAAATTATTATTATTATTTTTTTTTTGAGACGGAGTCTGGCTCTGTCGCCCGGGCTGGAGTGCAGTGGCCGGATCTCAGCTCACTGCAAGCTCCGCCTCCCGGGTTTACGCCATTCTCCTGCCTCAGCCTCCCAGGTAGCTGGGACTACAGGCGCCCGCCACCTCGCCCAGCTAGTTTTTTGTATTTTTTAGTAGAGACGGGGTTTCACCGTGTTAGCCAGGATGGTCTCGATCTCCTGACCTCGTGATCCACCCGTCTCGGCCTCCCAAAGTGCTGGGATTACAGGCTTGAGCCACTGCGCCCGGCCTCCTAGAAATAAATTATACAAAGGAGGTGAAAGACCTCTGAAACAAAAACTACAAAACACTGATGACAAAAAATGAAGAGGACACAAACAAATCAAAAGATATCTCATATTGTTATAATAACCGCATTCCCTAAAGCAACCTGTAGATTCAGTGCATTCCTTAAGAAAATACCGAGACATTCTTCACAGAAATAGAATAAATAATCCTAAAATTTATATGGAACCACAAAAGACTCCAAATAGCTCAAGAAATATTTACCAAAAAGAATAAAGCTGGAAGCATCACACTACCCAACTTCAAAATACACTACAAGGCTGTAGCAAGCAAAATAGCATGGTATTGGTATAAAAATATACACATCAACCTATGGCACATAATATAGAGCTGATAAATAAATTCATGTGTTTACAACTAAGATTTTTGACAAAGGCACCAAAATCATATGTGGGGAATGGAGATCCTCTTCAATAAATGGTGCTGGGAAAACTGGATATCTATGTGCAGAAGAATTAAACTGGACCTCTCTCTCTCATTATATACAAAAATCAACCCAAGATGGATTAAGGACTTAAACATAAAACCTGAAACTATAAAACTACCAAAAGAAAGCACAGAAGAAATACTGCAGGACGTTGGTCTAGGCAAAGATTTTATGGCTAAGACTTCAAAAGCACAGGCAACAAAAACAAAAATAGACAAATGGGACTATACTAAACTAAAAAGCTTCTCTGCAGTAAAGGAAACATTCAACAGAGTGAAGAGACAACCTGTTAAATGGGAGAAAATATTTGCAAACTATTCATCTGACAAGAAACTAATATCTAGAAGATACAGGGAACTCAAACAACTCAACAGCAGGAAAACAAATAATTTCATTAAAAAGTGGGTAAAGGATCTCAATAGACATTTCTCAGAAGATATACAAATGGCCAATACACACATGAAAAAATGCTCATCATCACTAATTATCAAGAAAATGCAAATCTAAACCACAATGAGATCATCTCACCTCCATTACAATGGCTATTATGAAAAATATAGACTTTGGGGAATGTTATAGACTTTGGGGAATGTAAATTAGTATAGCCATTATGAAAAACAGTAAGGGGATTTCTCAAAAAATTAAAAATAGAGCTATAATATGATCCTGCAATCCATCCACTGGGTATTTATCCAAAGGAGGGGAAGTCAGTGTATCAACTGGATATATGCACTGTCATGTTTATTGCAGCACTATTCATAGTTGCCAAGATATGGAATCAACCTAAGTGTTCATCAACAGATGGATGGACAAATAAAACAGTTTATAGATACATAATGGAATTTAGCCATAAAAAGAATGAAATCTCATTTGCAGTAACACGTCACCTGGGCTGGAGTGTAGTGATGCAATCATAGCTCACTGTAGCCTCAAATTCCTGGGCTCAACCTCTTAAGTAGCTGGGATAACAGGCATGAGCCACCATGCCCAACTAATTTTTTTTTTTTTTTTTTTTTTTTTTTTCGCCGAGTCTTGCTCTGTCGCCCAGGCTGGAGTGCAGTGGCGTGATCTTGTCTCATTGCCACTGCAACCTCCATCTCCTGGGTTCAAGCAATTCTCTTGTCTCAGTCTCCCGAGTAGCTGGGATTACAGGAGTGCGCCACCATGCCCAGCTAGTTTTTTCATATTTTTAGTAGAGGTAGGGTTTCATCATGATGGCCAAGCTGGCCTCAAACTTCTGACCTTAGGTGATCCTCCCACCTTGGCCTCCCAACGTGCTGGGATTACAGGTGTGAGCCACCATCCCCTGCCTTTTTTTTTCTTTTGAGACAGGGTCTCACTATGTTGCCCAGGCTGGTCCTGAACTACTGGCCTCAAGTGATCCTCCCACATCAGCCTCTCAAAGGACTAGGACTGTCATTTCATTAAGTGAAATAATCCAGGCATAGAAAGACAGGTATTGCATATTCTCACTCATATGTGGGAGCTTAACAAGTTTATTTTATTGAGATAGAGAGTGGAATTATGGTTACCAGGGGTTGGGAAGGATAGAAGTGGGGGGTTGAGGAAAGGTTGGTTATTAGTTAGAAATATACAGTTAGATAAAAGGAATAAGTTCTAGTGTTTGACAGTACAGTGGGGTGACTATAGTCAACAATAACTTGTTATATATTTCAAAATAGCTACAAGAGAATAGATGAAATGTTCTCAATACAAAGAAATGATAAATGTTTGAGGTGATGGATATCCTAAATACCCTGATATGATCATTACACATTGCATGCATGTATCACATGGACCCCATAAATATGTTCAGTTATTTATCAATTTAAAAAGAATATTTAGGCCAGGCGGGTGGCTCAAGCCTATAATCCCAGCACTTTGGGAGGCCGAGACGGGCGGATCACGAGGTCAGGAGATCGAGACCATCCTGGCTAACACGGTGAAACCCCGTCTCTACTAAATAAAATACAAAAAACTAGCCGGGCGAGGTGGCGGGCGCCTGTAGTCCTAGCTACTCGGGAGGCTGAGGCAAGAGAATGACGTAAACCTGGGAGGCGGAGGTTGCAGTGAGCTGGGATCCGGCCACTGCACTCCACCCTGGGTGACAGAGCGAGACTCCGTCTCAAAAAAAAAAAAAAAAAAAAAAAAAAAAGAATATTTATACAGGTAATACCAAAAAAGTAAAAATTACAACAGTGTAAAAGAGTGTTTAAATAAAAAGAGAAGGCCTCTTTTATTTCCTTCACACCTTCAATCCTAAAATCCAGATTTACCTACTATTCAGTTTTAAATTATTTTTACCATGTATGAATAAGTATATATGGATCATACTACTCTCCAGTTGCCTTTTATGTTGTAGTAATATATATATAAACATGAAATTTACTGTTTTAACCATACTAAGTACATTCACAATGTTGTGCACTATCCATCTCCAGAATTTTTCTCCATCTCAAACAAACTTTCTGCCCATTGAACAATAACTCTCCATTTGCCTTCCCCCCACCTCTATAACATCCATCATACTTTTTGTCTCTATGAATTTGACTACTTCATCTACCTCATGTAAGGGGAATTATACAATATTTGTCCTTAAGTGTGTGACTATTTCTCCTACCATAATGTTTTCAAGGATCATCTATGTTGTAGCATGTATCAGAAATTCATTTTCTGTGACTGAATAATATTCCATTTTATGGATATACTATATTTTGTTTATCTACTCATGTTTGTGGACACTTGGATTGCTTCCTTTTGGCTATTGTGAATAATGGTGCTATGAACATTGGTGTCCAAGTATCTGTTTGAGGACTTGCTTTGAATTCTTTTGGGTATATGCCTAGGAGTAGAATTGTTGGATCATATGATAATTCTATGTTTACCTTTATGAGGAACTATCAAACTATTTTGCATTCCCCCAAGCAATGTACCAGGGTTCTCATTTATCTACCACGTCCCACACCTGTTATTTTCCTTTTTAAAAATAATAGTCATCTTAATGGGTATGAAGAGGTATCTCATTGTAAATATGTCTGTGCTTAAGCCAGTTTTACACTGTTTTAATTACTGTACCTTTTTAGTAAGTTTTGAAATCGGGAAGTGTGTATACTCCAACTTTGTTCTTTTTCAAGACTATTTTGGCTATTGAGGGTCCTTAAAATGCCATATAAGTGTTATTTTTTCTACTTCTGCAAAAAATGCTGTTGGAATTTTGATAGGGATTACATCTAATCTGTAGATCACTTTGGGTAGTATTGTCATCCTAACAATATTAAGTGTACCAATCCATGAATACAGAATGTCATTCCATTTACTCAGATCTTGTTTAGTTCCTTTCAACAATGTTTTATGATTTTCAGTGTACAAGTCTTTCTTTTCTTTGGTTAAATTTATTTCTAAGTATTTTTTATGCTATTGTAAATGAAATTATTTTCTTAATTTCCTTTTTGGATTGTTCGTTGCTAATATATAGAGATGCAACAGATTTTTGTGTTTTGTGCAATTGCCTTTTGCACTCCCTCATTTCTTTTACTAGAAAACCATAATATGGCAGGGCACAGCGGCTCAAGCCTGTAATCCCAGCACTTTAGGAGCCCGAGGCAGGCGAATCACCTGAGGTCAGGAGTTTGAGACCAGCCTGGCCAACATATAGTGAAACCCCATCTCTACTGAAAAATACAAAAATTAGCTGGGCATGGTGGCACATGCCTGTAGTCCCAGCTACTTGAGAAGCTGAGGCAGGAGAATTGCTTGAACCCGGGAGGTGGAGGTTGCAGTGAGCCAAGATCCTGCCACTCTACTCCAGCTCTGCTGACAGAGAGTGAGATTCGGTCTCTAAAAAAAAGAAAAAGAAAGAAAGAAAGAATAGAAAACTATAGTATAGTTGTTCACCTGTCTAATTTATTAGACTGTCTACCTATTTTTATAGTGACCATATATTTTATCATACAAACCATAAGACTTTCTAGATAGAAAGAGTGCTATCACACAGTGACAGTAGGTGTTAATTTGAATTTTCCAGGAAAACCAAAATGTATGATCATCCTACCTACTATTGAAAGGATAGGTATACAGCTTGGCTTTTTTGTTAACTTTCCTTTATCACTAACACACTTTTACCTTAGTTCTATGGTAATTTACAAACACGTTTTATATCCTGAACCAGTTTGCCAGCTCCTTGAAGATAAAAATTGATTTCCCATTGCCTTTGTATTACCCAGTATCTAGAACATTGCCTTATGTCTGTTGGATGAATGATGACTCTTGTTTACCTGTACAGAAATTCTTGATTTTCTACCCACAGAGTCCTTCTGACTCAGTGAGAACTCTCCACACAAAACCAATAATAATAAAAAAGGGGATGTGACCTATGACCTACAGTAAACAAAACAATTAATCATAGAGTTTATAAGATCATCTTCAAACTACAGAACTCAGTAAGTCATACAATGGGATCCATCAAGGTGGCATAATCATTTCCAATTTTCACAAAGATTATAGAATGTTATTACTTTACATTAAAATTTGAATAAATGACTGGTTAAAATTCACAGACTCTGAAATCACTTCCAAAAGCAGTGATTTATTTGCGAATCAATAGGTGAGTTCTACAGAAAATGTGATGTGTCCTCAGGCATTTTTAAATACATCCAGGAATTATTCTAAACGGTAACCTACTTTAGATGCTCCACTGTCCTATTAGATCTCAAACAACGTACTATATGTGTTTTTATCCTTTGGATAATGAATAAAGAATACAGTTGGACTTCTATCTCATACCATATGCAGAAAATTAACTAAAATGGATCAATAAACTAAATGTAACAACTAAAACTAAAAACCCCTTGGAAGAAAACAGAGGTAAATAAGCATGGACAGGGCGCAGTGGCTCACACCTGGAATCCCAGGACTTTTGGAGGTTGAGGCAAGCAGATCACATGAGGTCAGGAGTTTGAGGCCAGTCAGGGCAACATGGTGAAACCCCGTTTCTACTAAAAATACAAAAATTAGCTGGGCATGGTGGTGTGCACCTGTAATCCCAGACACTTGGGATGCTGAGGCAAGAGAATCGCTTGACCCCAGGAGGTGGAGATTGCAGTGAGCTGAGATAGCGCCACTGCACTCCAACCAGGGTGACAGAGCAATATATATAATTTATATTATAGTATAGTATATATTTAATATAAAATAAAATATATTTTATATATCAAAATCTATTTATATATATTTTGATATATATCAAGTGTATATCAAATATATATATTTGATATATATCAAATGTATATCAAAAATACATTTTTTTGTGGAAGCAATAGACGGGGCAAGGATCCCAATATACCTGCCCAGAGAAAACTTACATTATTCAGAGTGTGCTCTTAGAATGTGTCCTTTAAAGGGGAAAAAAGGTTTAATAGGGTTTGATATTTTTTATCAAAAATAAATGAATACGCATGGCCTTGGATTTCACATATCCATACTCAGCTGATGGAAAATAAAACATTGCAGCCATTTGTAGAATATCACCTCAAGTTGCAAGTGTGAAGCTCACTCATAATCACAATTTTCCTGGATGAACACCACACCAGTTTTTCTTTATAGGTCTTACTAGGAATAAATCTGGCTTTTCATCTATTCATTGTATGACTCTTGTTAACTGGTATGCTTCTCAATTCCTGATGTTTCCTTCTATAGGAGGGAGTTTAATTAAGGTGACACTCCTAAATTCTTTCCACTTCTTTACAAATCCCATTAAAGTGTAGGTGGGGTGAAATCTGTTTAACGAATCTGAGGCGAATAAACTAGGTATATTAGGCCCAGAGCTTTTCTCTTTTCCCTTTTATAGGACACATTCTAAGAGCACACTCTGAATAATGTAAGTTTTCTCTGGGCAGGCATATTGGGATCCTCGCCCCGGTCTATTTCTTCCACAAATGAGCAGGTAAGTATATAGTTTATCTTTTACTATGTAAGAAGCCACTCCAAAATTTAATGGCTGTATTACTTTCCTGTGGCTGCTGTAACACGGTAGCACAAACTGGTTGGCTTAAAACATCAGAAATTTATTTTATCACAGTTCAGGAGGTTAGAATTTCAAACTTAAAATTATATGTTCCCTTTGAAGGCTCCCGGGAAGAATCTGTTGCATGCCTTTTAGCTTCTGATGTCACCAGCAATCCTTGGTTTTCCTCATAAACTCATCACTCCAATCTCTGCCTCTATTGTTACATGGCATTCTCCCTGTGTGTTTGTCTCTATCCCTCCTCTCCTTTTATTTTATAATGACACCAGTTGTATTGGATTAAGGGTCCAACTTACTACAGTATGATGTCATCTTAACCTACATATTAATTACATTTACAAAGACTCAATTTCCAAATATGATCACATTCACAGGTAACAGAGGTACCAGGGATTATGACGTCAATATATCTGTTTAAGAAACACAATTCAACCCACAACAATGGCTTAAACAGCAAACATTATTTCTTATGATTCTGCTGGTTAGCTGGACAGGATATTCTATTCTAGGCTGGCTCAACTGGGACTGGATGGTGTAATAAAGCCTCATTCACATTTCTGGGGTCTTATCTGGGACAGTTAAGATGACTTCCATAGCCAGGACCTCTGTCCACATGATCTCTCACCTTTTCAAAGTCTAGCACAGGATTGTTCTCACAGTGATGGATAGTTTCCTAGAAGTGGGAGGCAGAGAATATCAATATGCAATACTTTTCCAAATGTTTCCTTATGTCACATTTCCTAATGTCTCACTGACCGAAGCAAGCCACAAGGCTAAGCCCAGATTCAGTGTAGGAGTGGACTACCCAGAAAGGCACGAGCAAATTGGGGCTACAGCTACAACTATCTAGCACAGTGGCTACATCTAGTTCTGAGGTTTGGCATTCCATAGTTACATGCACCTTCAAGATATAAGCCATGTCTTCTGACTTCATCATTTGTGAGAAATAAAGGTGACATTTTAATCTCTAAATGGAACTTCTTCATCTCTTTGCTCACTTTTTTCCAAAAATAACATGAATTATTTATTGGACCCCCACAACTTCATTTTCCTTTTTATATAACTTCTAATAAGTGGTAACATCATTTATTCATTCAACAAACATGTATTGCAAATCTATTTTATGGCAGGCACAAGAGATATGGTGGTAAGCTAGTAAAACATAGTCCCTACCCCAAACACGCTTATATTCCAACTCCCAGTTTAGAGGTCAGGTGATGATGAAGACAAACTGCAACTGGGGATGGAGAAGGGCCTAATCTTTTCATAATCTCTCTCAGTCAGCCTTCCCTCAGTGCCAATAGAAGAAAAGACAGAATCTGACCGGGTGCGGTGGCTCACACCTGTAATCCCAGGACTTTGGGAGGCTGAGGCGGGCAGATCACCTGAGATCTGGAGTTTAAGGCCAGCCTGACCATCATGGTGAAAACTCGTCTCTACTAAAAATACAAAAATTAACCGGGCATGGTGGCACATCCCTGTAATCCCAGCTACTTGGGAGGTCGAGGGAGGAGGTGGAGGGGCAGTGAGTCAAGATCGCGCCATAGCACTCCAGCCTGGGCAATACAGTGAGACACTGTCTCAAAAATAAAATAAAATAAGTAAATAAAAGACAGAATCTATGAAAAAGTGTGCATATTATGTAAACAACCTGAAATCTAATATCCTACCCCCTTCCAACCAGATCCCTTCCCAAAGCCACTTCTACATGGAAATTCTAGAGTGGTCAACAAATTCAGTATTTCCTGAACTGTTTTTATGCCCAAATTACTTTGGAGGCCATGCAACTGCCCAAATTGCACCAGTGATCTAGTTTCACTACAACTTGAAATGCTTGCCACAGGGTAATGCCATAAAGTCACGATTACTTTTTATTTTCCATTTTTTGCAACGGCTTTGTTGAAATATAATTCACATACCATATGCCTCACACACTTAAAGTTTGCAATTCAGTGTTTTTTGTATATTCATAAAGTTGTGCAACCAAAGCTCAATCAATTTTAGAATATTTTCATCACCCTAAAAATGAAGTGTCGTGCTAATAAACAGTCAGTCCCCATTCTTGCCCCCCAGCAATAAGCAACCACTAATCTATAATACTTTCTGTCAGTATGAATTTTTCTATTCCAGAAAAATTATTTGGCCTTTTCTGTGACTGACTTCTTTCACTTAGCATTATGATTTTAAGGATCATTCATGTCGTGGCATAAATCACTGCTTCTTAACTTTTTATTACTGAATATTGTGCTGAATAGATAGTCAACATTTTGTTTATTCATTCATCATTTGATGGGCATTTAAGTTGTTTTCACTTTTTGGCCATTATGAATAATGCTGCTACAAGCATTCGCATAAAGTTTTTGTGTGAATATGTGTTTTCATTTCTCTTGACTATATACCTAGGAGTGGAATTAGTGGGTCATATGGTAACTCTGTGTTAAACTTTTTGAAGAACTGATAAACTGTTCTCCAAATGACTGTAACATTTTACTTTCCCAGCAGCGGAGTATAAGGGCTCTAATTTCTCCACATCTTCAACAACTCTTGTTGTTATTAGTCATCTTAGTGAGTGTTTGCCTTTAATTTTTACTACGTACTGGCACCTAAATTATGGTCATCAACTTAAATGACTATACTCGAAGACCTTACCACCTTAAAGTGTGTTCTATGGCCCAGAAGTATAGACATCATTTGGGAGCTTAACAGTAATTCAGAAGCTCAAGTCCCGACCCCAACCTACTGAATCAAAATATAAATTTTAACAAGATCCTCATGATTTCATGTACATAAAATATCAAGATCAGATAAATCCATAGAGAATAAGTAAATCCATAAAGGCAGAAAATCAATAGTGGTTGCCAGAGGTAGAATAAATGGTGAATGAAAGCCACTGTTTTTTGGGCATGAGATTTGTTTTGTGGGGATGAAAATGTTTTGGAAGTAGATGGAAATGATGGTTGCATAACATCGTGAGTGTCCTAAATGCTACTGAATTGTTTACTTTAAAACGGTTACTTCTATGTTATTCACTTTAATAAAAAAATATTGAGCTGGGTGTGGTGGCTCACACCTATAATACCAACACTTTGGGAGGATGAGGCAAGGAGTTCAAGACCAGCCCTGGCAACATAGCGAGACTCTGCGTCTACAAGAAAACAAACAAACAAACAAAAAAATTAGCCAGGTGTGGTGGCATGTGCATGTGGTCCCAGCAACTCAGGAGACTGAGGTGGCAGGATCACCTGAGCCCAGGGAGGTCGAGGCTGAAGTAAGCTATGGTTGTGCCACTGCACTACAGCCTGGATGATAGAGCAAGACCCTGTCTCATAAAAAAATACATATATATATATATACACACACACATATAATATATAATACATACATGTATATTATATATAATACATATATAATATATAATACAAAATAAATGTATATAATCTATATACAAAGAGAGAGAGAAGTTACATTGTATTCAGCTCTGTGTTAGGGCCAAGGTAGAATCCTCGTATTCAGATTTGGGATTTGGAGAGCTAAATATTTACTTGTGGGAATAAGACTAAAACACATGAAACAATCTGTTAACAAGCCAGAAGTGTGGGGGTAGACAAGGCTGACCGATGCCCAGAGCCCAGCACTCATTCCTACGTTCCTCTAATGTACTTTCCTGTACAGCAGAAGATGAAAAGCAAAAATAAGAAGAAAGAAAAAAATTATTGTGTTTTCCAGACACCTTTGCCACTAGCATTCTGTATACAAACTGGGTTCTGCCAATTTGATGCACTCACATTATATTTGGAAAGCAGAAGAGATGTGGAAGCCATATGCCTGCTATTGCAAGCACACTTGTGGAGATGTGAGCTGTCCTCACAAATCACATTTCAGTATCCAGTCTCTTGCTTATTGCTAACTGTACGCAGCTACTGGAGTGGTGATGGCAAGAGTCAGCATCCTCATGCCCAGTCACCAAATTCACAGGTGTTAAGAGACAGCAGAAGCAGGGGTAAAAGCCTCATGATCAAGATTTCCTGCTCCCGGCAGGGCACGGTGGCTCACACCTGTAATCCCAGCACTTTGGGAGGCCGAGGCAGGTGGATCACGAGGTCAGGAGATCGAGACCATCCTGGCTAACACAGTGAAACCCCGGCACCTGTAGTCCCAGCTACTCAGGAGGCTGAGGCAGGAGAATGGCGTGAACCCGGGAGGTGGAGTTTTCAGTGAACGGAAGGTCGTGCCACTGCACTCCAGTGTGGGCGACAGGGTAAGACTCCATCTCAAACAAAACAAAACAAAACAAAACAAAAAATTTCCTGTTCCCTATATTGTGGCTACAGCAGTAACTTCATGAGCTCAGTACTTCCAGTGGCACCCTCCTTTCTTTCCACCACCTTGACTGTGGCAGAGGTAGTGTACCTCCCACGATGGGAGTCACTCTGAGAAGTCAACTTGAACATGTGCTGCCAATCCTGATCACAGACTGCCAAACTGGATTTTATGTCAGTAAAATTGCAGCACTATTTACAATGAAGAAAAGTGGGAAACAAACTTAACTGTTTCTTGGTAAAAGAAAGGAAAAGGAACCTGTGATGTATTCATACAATGGACTACAATATAGCCTACTGAAATATATGAAATAGGCCAGGCACGGTGGCTCACCCCGTAATCTCTGCACTTTGGGAGGCCGAGGTGGGTGTATCACCTGAGGTCAGGAGTTTGAGACCAGCCTGGCCAACATGATGAAACCCCATCTACTAAAAATACAAAAAAAAAAAAAAAAAAAAAAAAATTAGCCAGGCGTGGTGGCACGCACCTGTAATCCCAGCTACTCAGGAGGCTGAGGCAGGAGAATCACTTGAATCCGGGAGGTGGAGGTTGCAGTGAGCCAAGTTTGCGCCACTGCATTCTAGCCTGGGCAACAAGAGCAAAACTCCAAACTCCACCTCTCCCTCTCTCTCTCCTCTCTCTCTCTCTCTCTATATATATATGAAATAGATCAACACATATCAACGTACGTACATCTCATAAACATACTGAATGAAAAACTTAAATTGTGAAAAAATACAAACAGCATGATTCTATTTGTATGCAAATTATTAGAAACAACAGGGCTAGAAAAACATCCAGAGGTGGGAAAACTAACCCCCAATGGCCAAATCCAGGCCTCAGCCTGTCTTTGTATGGCAAGAGAGCCACAAATGCTTTTTACAGTTTTGAAGGGTTATACAATTTTTTCTAATTTTAAAAGTGGAATATTCAACAGAGACCTGCAAAGCCTAAAATATTTACTATCTAGCCCTTTACAGAAAAAGTTGGCAGACTTCTGTGTTTTGTGGAGACACATGCATATATTGGAAACATATATGAGAATGATACTCGCTGATTTCTGGATTACTGGTTACCTCTGGGGAAGGAAAGGAAAAGGAAATATATCCGCATCATTCAGTTTCTTTACAAAAAGAGATCAGAAGCAAGTATGGAAAAATGTTAACATCTGTTTTATCTTGGGGCTGCATAGGTGTCTGCTATATTACATTTAGTTTGAATGTTTGAAATGCTTTATAATTAAAAGTAACATTTTAAGAAACAAATGAATAAATGCATGCAAGAATATTGAAGCCAACAAACAAAAACTGGAATAAGAGCACAAAAAGTTGAAAAGTCACAGAGGCCAATGTTTCTGGAGAAGTGTGGAGAGCTAGGGAAGAGGGATGGAGATTAAGAGGGGTTTCGGGCCTTCTGGGTGTCCTGTAAGAAAGGAGGGAGCAGGTGCGGGAATTTCCCCAGCTTTCTGCCATTTTGTAGTTTCCTGGATTACTGTTTTTCTCACTTCTTATCTGCTTCTCCTTAGTGATTAGTTATACAAACCTTATTGTGCTTTTCAAAATACAACTTTCGATTCTCAAATCCAATCAAATTTGAGAAACTAGTTAAAGCTGCAGGTGCCTCTGCACAAGAAGAATGTATGCGCCCACTTCGCAGGTGAAGATTTACATAATGAGACTAGAGGAAAGAATGTTCCACCTGGCCCCAGGAATCACAGAATTTCACAGGCTGTGAGCCACTTCCTTTCACTTTCAGTTGATTTCTCTCTTGGCAGGTATACAAAAAACAAAACAAAACAAAACAAAACAAAACAAAACAAAAAAACCCTGAGGGGCCAGCCTTTCCCAGCCAATTTCCCCCCCAGCGAAGTGTAAGGGGAGAATATAGAAAGTGTCAATTTCTCCCCTTTCCGGACCAAACACTGCCTGGAATTCCCTTTTTTCTTCCACTAAGGGCTTCTTGTCAGCCCCAAAGTCCCACTCTCACCCTGGACTCTAGTGTTGAGCTGGGAACTACAGCAGTACATTGCCACCTCAGCCTCTTTACTACAATCACAGAATTGGAGAGAGAAGGAAAATTCTAGTGGGACAAGAGACATGTTTCCCAGATGGTCCAGTTGTTTGACAGATGCTGAAAACTTCAATGAGCGCCTTTCTCCCTATGGGATGCATATGTTCATGAACTACACATCCTGCTGGTCTTGAAAGCTTCTAAAGAAGTTTTCACAAGTCCTTTTGGTACCTTCCTCAGTGTTGAACACTCCCTCCCTGTCCAGAACTACTTTATGAATACCAAACGTGATTGTGTGTTTTGCTTTGTTTTCTTTTGTTTTCTTTTCTTTTTTCTTTTTCTTTTTTGCAATTCCAGTCCATAGCCTTTAAGTTCATCATTACTCAAAATGAAATAGACTCTCTTAATATTCACTTTTCATTACTAAAGCCACTAAAGAGTTAACTCCCTGTGTTTTTCTTCTCTTGGTTTAATAGACCTCATGCCCCTAGCCATATTTTGTTGCTTTATTTTCATCCTGGTGCCTAGTCCGTTGGCCTCTCTCCATATTGTTCATGTTGATGCTAGAACCTGTATGGTGAGGTATTATGTGACAAATCGGGCTTGGTCTGGGAATTTGAAGGCCTGGGTTCTAGTGCCAGCTCTGTCTCTTCCTACCCATGGGAACTTTGCCAAGCTATTTAAAAATTTCTGAGCTTCAGCTTCCTCATCTGTAAAATTCAAATAATAATTGTCCTTACTGGGATACAGTCCAGACTAAATCAGAAAACAGAAATAAAGGGGCTTTCTGAACTAAAGAGCATTATAAAAGAGTAAACTATTACTCTAAAGTAAAGGTCTTTCCAGTGCTAAATAAAATAAGCATCAGATCTCCACTGCTTGTTCACACAGTGATAGACTTGTCTGATTCTGCTCAGCACATTTTTTGAGCCATGGTATATTCCTTCCTCACAATCAGATTGCGGTTTGCCATGACCCCTCTATTGGAGACAAGATTAGAAGCTGCTAAAACTTATTGTTGGAAAGATTAGAAGTTGTACTATTTAAAGCTGTCCATCAAGGTGATGTATCTTGTCATATATATATATATATATATATATATATATATATATATATATATATATGTATAGACACACACACACACACACACATATGTATACACCTGTGGCTGGGCTCAGTGGCTCATGCCTGTAATCCCAACACTTTGGGAGGCTAAGGTGGGTGGATCTTTTGAGGTCAGGAGTTCGAGACCAGCCTGGCCAACATGGTGAAACCCTGTCTCTACTAAAAATGCAAACAAATTAGCTGGGCATGGTGGCACATGCCTGTAGTTCCAGCTACTAGGGGAGGCTGAGATAGGAGAATCACTTGAACCCAGGAGGCGGAGGTTACAGTTAGCCAAGATCACGCCATTGCACTCCAGCCTGGGTGACAGAGCAAGACTCCGTCTCAAAAGAAAAAAAAAAACAAATACACACACACACACACACACACACACACACATATATATAAGCATAAATATATTCCTTGCCCACCAATTAACATAGCTATTCTCTTTATTAATAACAGTTTAAGATGTCTATGTATCCCCTTCTCTCCATCTCCATCATTCTCATTTTACTCTAAGCAGACAGCCAATAAAGTCAAGATAAGAACAATATAAGAGGTTATTCCATGTTTTCCAGTCTAGGGTCTTTCCATGTTTTCGGTGGTTTCCTTTTCATGTTTTCATTTCATTCATTGGGAAACAGCATTTAAGCCTTTTCGAGGTCCTCTTCTTGGAAGTTCATTCTATCTATGTTTGTCACCACTTAGAGCAAACCCCATTTCTCCTTTGAGAAGTTGACCATTGACCTAATATTCAGGTACAATTTTATTTTTGTTCCACTGTACTGGAGGGACAAATTGTTTTTCCATAACCGTTCTTTTGACATTGACTCTGAAGAGCCTATATCTTACAAGAGCAGAACTTGACCAACTTCATCTTCTCTTTTCATGATATTACCATATTAATCTCCAGAGGCTTTAGTCCTTAAATTAAAACATAGACTCAGGGGGCTCAGGAGCACTCATATACTCTGATCCTATTAACAATTGGGACTTTTCCTTGAGTGCCCTTTTGGAACAGGATCAAAGGGTCCCCATTCCAACACCTTTGACTACCACCTAGCATCTGCTTCTAAACACATCCCTGTCATAGATGAGTACACCTTCTGTATATCCTTTGATGGGATGAAAGTCAGGTAACTTCAGATAGGTAACTGGGGAATGATCAAAAGTTCTAAAAATTCTTAGGCTGGTGCCTCATGAAGAGTAAACAACAAATGTCATCATGACTGCTCTGGGACCATTTGCTGCAGAATGCATTTACCTAAGCTGCAGAAATTAATGGTATTTACAGCATTGAAAAATACAAGAGTTGTATGCCTTCTTCTTGAAACATAATTAGGGAGGGAAAAAGGTTGTAAGATTCACAGTTAAATTGTTTTAGGTGGCCATTACTAATGACCTAAAGAATGTTAGACAATATTTTTTTCTTTGGGCCACCTGTAACTCAACGGATTCCAGAAAGTAGAAATGTAGAAACAGCTAAAAAGAAAAGGCATATTCAGAGGTTCATAAAACAAAACAAAGAAATTTTAAAAACTCATATTGGCAACCTCCTGATAGAGCAGCCAGCTCAAACTTTGAAAAAGACAGCTATCACTTATTGAAAGACTGAACATGTCAGTCTTCACACCCACATATTAACTACCATCAAGTTTATCTTGAGGTTATCTGAGCATTCATAGACTCTGTATATAATAACAATTGGGATCTTTCATTGAGTACCTACTATGTAGCAGGCACGTTAGTAACATCATCTTTCTTAATCCTCATAAAAATCATCCAATTTAGGTGATGTCAGCCTCATTTTACAGACGCAGACACTGAGGCTGAGCAAAGCTTGCCCAAACTTCTACAGCTAGACAATGGATTTGCTGAGATTCAGGACAATTTGACCCCTAATGTCCATGATCATTCCACACTGCCCTTCTACCTCTCTATCCTACTGAGATAATACTATGCAGAAATGTACTGTTCTTTCTCTAGGTTAACTTATAAGCTTTTAGAGAGCCAGGTCCCAGGCCCTCAATTTTTTCTCTCTACCCTGAAGTACCTGATTTAGCAGCAGACTCTATCCTTGAACTGCTCAGTCATTGGTGAGTGAGTGCTGCAAATAAGAACTAAGTCCTTGTCCTCCTAAGAACTGTCTCTGCTCCTTTGCTCAGCCCCTGCCATCACTTCTTATCTCTAGGGATCTAACCTGAGCAAAAGAGAAGAAATGAGGGCATCCATGAGCTAAAAGGAATATGTATAGATAAAATATTCTTTTCATTAGGTCAATTGAATTCCCATTTATTTGTTTTGCTGCGATTTTTTTTGCCATAGCCCCTTTGGCCTTCTGGTGAAGTACACTGACCCTATTTTATTCCATTGGGGCTGCTATAACAAAATATCTTAGATTGGGTAATATTTTTTTTTTCTTGAGACAAGGTCTTGCTCTGTCACCCAGGCTGGAGTGGTGCACTGGTGCAGTCACAGCTCACTGTAACCTTGACCCCCCAGGCTCAAATGATCTTCCCATCTCAGCCTCCCCCCGAGTAGCTGGGACCACAGGTGCATGCCACTACACCTGGTTAATTTTGCAATTTTCTTTTTTTACAGATGGAGTCTCACTGTGTTGCCTAGGCTGGTCTTTAACTGCTAGGCTCCAGTGATACTCCCACCTTAGCCTCCCAAAGTGCTGGGATTATGGACGTGAGCCACCATGTCCTGGTGGGTAATTTATAAGTGACAGAAATTTATTGCTTACAGTTCTGGAGGCTAAGAAGTCAAGAGAAAGGCACCAGGAGATTTGGTGCCTGATGAGGGTTCACTCTGCTTCATAGATGGTATCTTCTAGCTGTGTCCTTACATGGCAGAAGGGGCAAACAAGCTCTCTGGGACCTCTTTTATAAGGTCACTAATCCCATCCATGAGAGCTCTGCCCTCACGACCTGAACACCTCCTAAAAACCCCACCTGTTAATGCTAGTGCATTGGGTATTAGGTTTAAATATTAATTTGGGGAGGATACAAACATTCAGACTATAGTAGACTTCTTCTCAGAATAATCTTTATAAATGAATAGGGTAACATAATAGAATTATGAAGGAAACTGATTATATGAAAAAGTTTATCAAAATTATTTTAAAAATCAAGTCTATGATATAGTAATATGTGTGCTTCTTTTGTAACACATTAAATAATAACGATAATTATGGCCGGGCATCGTGGTTCACACCTGTAGTCCCAGCACTTTGGGAGGCCGAGGCGGGTGGACCATGAGGTCAGGAGTTCGAGACCAGACTGACCAACACGGTGAAACCCCATCTCTACTAAAAATACAAAAATTAGCTGAGCGTGGTGGCACGCACCTGTAATCCCAGGTACTCAGGAGGCTAAGGCAGCAGAATTACTTGAACCCAGGAGGCAGAGGTTGCAGTGAGCCAAGATCTTGCCACTGCACTCCAGCCTGGGTGACAGAGTGAGACTCTGTGTCAAAAAATAAAAAATAAAAAATAATGATAATTAAAAACCTAAAAGCAAGTGTAATAACAACCACAGTTTCTAAGTAGTGATGAGCAAAATGATATTTAGGTGTCTTTAACACCCTTAATATGATATGAAAATATCTGTGGTTTCCACTGTTGTCAAAGTCCTAGGCACTGCTAATATTATTGTAGTCTCTTGCCTACACTTTTCAAGAACCCCTAAATTTTATCCATGGATCCTTCGGAAGTGGATGGATCCCAGGTTAAGTATCCCCGGCTTAAAGAATAATAAGGCAAAGGCCTTTTCTGCATCTATTGAGATAATCATGTGGTTTTTGCCTTTGGTTCTGTTTATATGTTCAATTATGTTTATTGATTTGTGTATGTTGAACCAGCCTTGCATTCCAGGGATGAAACCCACTTGATTATGATGGATAAGCTTTTTGATGTGCTGCTGGATTTGGTTTGCCGGTATTTTATTTAGGATTTTTGCATGATGTTCATGAGGGATATTGGTCTAAAATTCTCTCTTTTTTTTACTGTGTCTCTGCCAGGCTTTGGTATCAGGATGATGTTGCCCTCATAAAATGAGTTAGGGAGGATTCCCTCTTTTTCTATTGATTGGAATAGTTTCAGAAGGAATGGTACCAGCTCCTCCTTGTACCTCTGGTAGAATTTGGCTGTGAATCCGTCTGATCCTGGACTTTTTTTGGTTGGTAGGCTATTAATTATTGCCTCAATTTCAGAGCCTGTTAGTGGTCTATTCAGGGATTCAACTTCTTCCTGGTTTAGTCTTGGGAGAGTGTATGCGTCCAGGAATTTACCCATTTCTTCTAGGTTTTCTAGTTTATTTGTGTAGAGGTGTTTATAACATTCTCTGATGGTAATTTGTATTTCTGTGGAATCGGTGGTGATATCCCCTTTATCATTTTTTATTGCATCTATTTGATTCTTCTCTCTTTTATTCTTTATTAGTCTTGCTAGAGGTCTATCAATTTTGTTGATCTTTTCAAAAAACCAGCTCCTGGATTCATTTATTTTTTGAAGGGTTTTTTGTGTCTCTATCTCCTTCAGTTCTGCTCTGATCTTAGTTCTTTCTTGCCTTGTGCTAGCTTTTGAATGTGTTTGCTCCTGCTTCTCTAGTTCTTATAATTGTGATGTTAGGGTGTTGATTTTAAATCTTTCCTGCTTTCTCTAGTGGGCATTTAGTGCTATAAATTTCCCTCCACACACTGCTTTAAATGTGTCCCAGAGATTCTGATATGATATGTTGTATCTTTGTTCTCATTGGTTTCAAAGAACATCTTTATTTCTGCCTTCATTTCGTTATGTACCCAGTAGTCATTCAGGAGCAGGTTGTTCTGTTTCCATGTAGTTGAGTGGTTTTGATTGAGTTTCTTAATCCTGAGTTCTAGTTTGATTGCACTGTAGTCTGAGAGACAGTTTGTTATAATTTCTGTTCTTTTACATTTGCTGAGGAGTGCTTTACTTCCAAGTATGTGGTGAATTTTGAAATAAGTGCAATGTGGTGCTGAGAAGAATGTATATTCTGTTGATTTAGGGTGGAGAGTACTATAGATGTCTATTAGGTCTGCTTGGTGCAGAGCTGAGTTCAATTCCTGGATATCCTTGTTAACGTTCTGTCTCTTTGATCTGTCTAATGTTGACAGTGGGATGTTAAAGTCTGCCATTATTATTGTGTGGCAGTCTAAGTCTCTTTGTAAGTCTCTAAGGACTTGCTTTATGAATCTGGGTGCTCCTGTATTGGGTGCATATATATTTAGGAAGGTTAGCTCTTCTTGTTGAATTGATCCCTTTACCATTATGTAATGGTCTCCTTTGCCTCTTTTGATCTTTTTTGGTTTAAAGTATGTTTTATCAGAGACTGGGATTGCAGCCCCTGCCTTTTTTTGTTTTCCATTTGCTTGGTAGGTCTTCCTCCATCCGTTTATTTTGAGCCTATGTGTGTCTCTGTACATGATATGGGTCTCCTGAATACAGCACGCTGATGGGTCTTGACTCTTTAACCAATTTGCCAGTCTATGTCTTTTAATTGGTGCATTTAGCCCATTTACATTTAAGGTTAATATTGCTATGTGTGAACTTGATCCTGTCATTATGATGTTAGCTGGTTATTTTGCTCGTTAGTTGATGCAGTTTCTTCCTAGCATTGATGGTCTTTACATTTTGGCATGTTTTTGCAGTGGCTGGTACGAGTTGTTCCTTTCCATGTTTAGTGCTTCCTTCAGGGTCTCTTGTAGGGCAGGCCTGTTGGTGACAAAATCTCTCAGCATTTGCTTGTCTGTAAAGGATTTTATTTCTCCTTCACTTATGAAACTTACTTTGACTGGATATGAAATTCTGGGTTGAAAAGTCTTTTTTTTAAGAATGTTGAATATTGGCCCCCACTCTCTTCTGTCTTGTACGGTTTCTGCCAGACATCTGCTGTTTGTCTGATGGGCTTCCCTTTGTGGGTAACCCGACCTTTTCCTCTGGCTGCCCTTAATATTTTTTCCTTCATTTCAACTTTGGTGAATCTGACAATTATGTGTCTTGGAGTTGCTCTTCTCGAGGAGTATCTTTGTGGCATTCTCTGTATTTCCTGAAATTGAATGTTGGCCTGCCTTACTAGGTTGGGGAATTTCTCCTGGATAGTATCCTGCAGAGTCCATTCAACAGCCCTTCATGCTAAAAACTCTCAAAAAATTCTGTATTGATGGACGTATCTCAAAATAATAAGAGCTATTTATGACAAACCCACAGCCAATATCATACTGAATGGGCAAAAACTGGAAGCATTCTCTTTGAAAACTGGCACAAAGCAGAGATGCCCTCTCTCACCACTCCTATTCAACATAGTGTTGGAAGTGCTGGCCAGGGCAATCAGGCAAGAGAAAGAAATAAAGGGTATTCAGTTAGGAAATGAGGAAGTGAAATTGTCCCTGTTTGCAGATGACATGATTATATATTTAGAAAACCCCATCATCTCAGCCCAAAATCTCCTTAAGCTGGTAAGCAACTTCAGCAAAGTCTCAGGATACAAAATCAATGTGCAAAAATCACAAGCATTCTTCTACACCAATAACAGACAAACAGAGAGCCAAATCATGAGTGAACTCCCATTCACAATTGCTTCAAAGAGAATAAAATACCTAGGAATCCAACTTACAAAGAATGTGAAGGACCTCTTCAAGGAGAACTACAAATCACTGCTCAGTGAAATAAAAGAGGACACAAACAAATGGAAGAACATTCCATGCTCATGGATAGGAAGAATCAATATCATGAAAATGGTCATACTGCCCAAGGTAATTTATAGATTCAATGCCATCCCCATTAAGCTACCAATGACTTTCTTCACAGAATTTGAAAAGACTACTTTAAAGTTCATATAGAACCAAAAAAGAGCCCACATTGCCAAGACAGTACTAAGCCAAAAGAACAAAGCTGGAGGCATCACACTACCTGACTTCAAAATATACTACAAAGCTACAGTAACCATGGGCTGGGCGCAGTGGCTCACGCCTGTAATCCCAGCACTTTGGGAGGCCGAGGTGGGCGGATCATGAGGTCAGGAGATCGAGACCATCCTGGCTAACACGGTGAAACCCCATCTCTACTAAAAAATACAAAAAACTAGCCAGGCGAGGTGGCGAGCGCCTGTAGTCCCAGCTACTCGGGAGGCTGAGGCAGGAGAATGGTGTGAACCCGGGAGGCGGAGCTTGCAGTGAGCTGAGATCCGGCCACTGCACTCCAGTCTGGGCAACAGAGGGAGACTCCGTCTCAAAAAAAAAAAGCTACAGTAACCAAAACAGCAGGGTACTGGTACCAAAACAGAGATATAGACCAATGGAACAGAACAGAGCCCTCAGAAGTAATACCACACATCTACAGCCATCTGATCTTTGACAAACCTGACAAAAACAAGAAATGGGGAAAGGATTCCCAACTTAATAAATGGTGCTGGGAAAACTGGCTAGCCATATGTAGAAAGCTGAAACTGGATCCCTTCCTTACACCTTATACAAAATTTAATTCAAGATGGATTAAAGACTTAAATGTTAGAGCTGAAACCATAAATACCCTAGAAGAAAACCTAGGCAATACCATTCAGGCCATAGGCATGGGCAAGGACTTCATGTCTAAAACACCAGATGCAATGGCAACAAAAGCCAACATTGACAAATGGGATCTAATTAAACTAAAGAGCTTCTGCACAGCAAAAGAAACTACCATCAAAGTGAACAGGCAACCTACAGAATGGGAGAAGATTTTTGCAATCTAGTAATATCCAGAACCTACAAAGAGAAACAAATTTACAAGAAAAAAACCAACAACCCCATCAAAAAGTGGGCAAAGGATATGAACAGACACTTCTCAAAAGAAGATATTTATGCAGCCAACAGACACATGAAAAAATACTCATCATCACTAGCCATCAGAGAAATGCAAATCAAAACTACAATGAGATACCATCTCACACCAGTTAAAATGGCAATCATTAAAAAGTCAGGAAACAACAGGTGCTGGAGAGGATGTGGAGAAATAGGAACACTTTTACACTGTTGGTGGGACTGTAAACTAGTTCAACCATTGTGGAAGACTGTGTGGCAATTCCTCAAGGATCTAGAACTAGAAATACCATTTGATCCAGCCATCCCATTACTACGTATATACCCAAAGGATTATAAATCATGCTGCTATAAAGACACATGCACACATATATTTATTGCAGCACTATTCACAATAGTAAAGACTTGGAACCAACCCAAATGTCCATCAGTGACAGACTGGATTAAGAAAATGTGGCACATATACACCATGGAATACTATGCAGCCACAAAAAAGGATGAGTTAATGTCCTTTGTAGGGACATGGATGCAGCTGGAAACCATCATTCTCAGCAAACCATTGCAAGAACAGAAAACCAAACACCACATGTTCTCACTCATAGGTGGGAATTGAACAATGAGAACACTTGGACACACGAAGGGGAACATCACACACCAGGGCCTGTCATGGGGT
>NC_045445.1:16785971-16803446 GCF_002776525.5 Piliocolobus tephrosceles
ACCGCATGTTCTCACTCATAGGTGGGAATTGAACAATGAGATCACTTGGACACAGGAAGGGGAGCATCACACACTGGGTCCTATTGTGGGGAGGGGGTAGCAGGGAGGGATAGCATTAGGAGATATACCTAATGTAAATGACGAGTTAATGGGTGCAGCACACCAACATGGCACATGTATACATATGTCACAAACCTGCATGCTGTGCACATGTACCCTAGAACTTAAAGTATGATAAAAAATTAATTAATTAAAGAAAATAAGGCAAGAAGTTCAATTACACAGTTTGTGTTCAGAATAGTCCACCCCATGTTCTCTTGCCTCAAGTAATTTAGAATTACAGCTCCCATAATTTTCATGCTGTTTCTTTGGATCTCTGAATGTTGTGAAAAGACACAGTCTGAGATTTACAGTTGTCTTTGATTAACTACCTCAGTTTAGCCTGTGTTCTGGGAACATTTTTAATGAAACTAGCAGCCAGTTGTCTTCATTTCCTACCACATTTTTATTACTGCTATTCAAATATTCCAATCCTGCCTGGCCCTGATTTTCAGCTCAGCCTCCAACTTCCTGTACTACAAAGTAGTACAGGAAGGGGTCATTTAGAAAGCAGGTAGGGTCTGTATCCCCCTGACACAGAGGCAGTGCTGGGCCCCAGCAACAAATTTAGGATCTGAGATGAGAAGGCCCAGACTTGAATTCTAGCTCCACCAGCTACTCTTAGGGCTGCAGAACTTTCTGCAAGATTCTTTGAGTCTCAGTTTGCTCATCTATAAAATGGACACATTAGGAGTACATATCTCACAAAACTGTTGTCAGGAATCAAGCACATGCAGACACATAGTACATAGTAGCTGGCCTTTAGTATTAGCAGCCCTCTTTGAGCCTCAGTTTCCTCTTCTGTAAAAGTGGAAATATAATCACTGTGTTATACTGGCAAGTTTTGAAGTCAAATTGAATGTACAGTGTTCCCTCCCTGATGAGCATATAACAAAACAATCTTTCCCCTTTCTCCAGGAGCTAGGGAAATGTTTTGTTTGTTTGTTTGCTTTTGTTTTTGTTTTTAAAGCAAAGATGAGGTTTTAGAGCCTTATAGAGAAGGAGGGGAGAGGGTGGATGGATGAGGTTTGGGGGAGGGAGCAGGGAGTCATTTATTGCTGTAAGCCTCTGATTCCTCAAAGCCTCTCTGAGGACTGGCTACATTAGCATCACTGAAAGAGCTTACTAAAAAGATTTTCAGTTGGGTGCAGTGGCTCATGCCTGAAATTTCCACAACTCAGGAGGCTGTTGGGAGGATCACTTGAGCCCAGGAGTTGAGGCCAGCAGGGACAACATAGCAGGACCCTCATCTCTTAAAAAAATGTTTTTAATTGAAAAAAAGATGTATTTTCAGATTCTTACCCTAGTGATGATGATTCCTGAGCCCATTCCTCAAAGTAGGGACTAGTACTTTAGAAACCGAATCTGTGATCCTTAACCAAAGTTGATCCCACTTTAACCCCAAGGGCCTTGTAGAAATGGACATAAGGCATTTTTGTTTGTCAGAAGCAGGGACACTAAGAGGGCAAGGCCAGTGCTAAATGCCATGTATATTAGTCAGGGTTCTCTAAAGGCACAGAACTAATAGGATAGGTGTATATACGAAAGGGAGTTTATTAAGGAGTATTGACACACATGATCACAAGGTGAGGTGCCACAATAGACCGTCTGCAAGCTGAGAAGCAAGGAAGCCAGTCTGAGTCCCAAAATCTCAAAAGTAGAGAAGCTGATAGTGAAGCTTTCGGTCTGTGGCTGAAGGCACGAGAGCCCCTGGCGAACCACCGGTTCAAGTCCAAGCGTTCAAAAGCTGGAGAACATGGAGTTCAATGTTCGAGTTCAGGAAGCATCCAGCACCACAAGAGAAAGGTGAAGGCCAGAAGACTTGCAAGTCTGCTCATTCCACCTTCTTCTGTCTGCTTTTTCTAGCCATGCTGGCAGGGGAGGGGATTGTGCCCACCCAGATTGAGGGTGGGTCTGCCTCTCCTAGTCCACCGACTCAAATGTTAATCTCCTTTGGCAGCACCCTAACAGACACACCCAGAAACAATACTTTGCATCCTTCAATCGGATCAAGCTGACACTTAACATTAACCATCACACAACGCAATGAGCAGGATAGCCCCACACAATGAACAATTGTTCCACCCAAAATGCCAACGGTTCCTAAAATTATTTACCCACCATTAAAAGGGTACTTTCATTGAAAAGCTGAAGGATAAGTTTTGCTCATAAGGAACTAACTGCAGCTATTGAGCAAATATACCACAATCCACCCATCTAAAAGAGAGCCGTCCTCTTGAACAGAGTCCCCTTGAGAAGCTGCACTCGTATTCCATATATACTTGCAGTAATTTTAACCTTTAAAAAGGGTTTTCTTTTGGAATTAACCAGTCTACTCCTCAATAATTGTTACAGCTTTCTGTTTTTTGTGTTTTTTTGTTTTTTGTTTTTTTTGTTTTTTCATTTCTCTCAATAGCTATCAATTATTCATGCTTTTGGGATGGTTTAAATTTGGGAAATATTCAAACCTCATTCCAAACACCAAAGATAAGGCTAAGTGACACTGTTTAGAGTCCAAAGGAAGTATGTCTAAAAAATGACAAGATAATTTTTGTTTTCCCCTCCTGCAGCATGTAAACTTGCTGAGATGTGGAAAAAGCTGGAGAAACAGTATTAAATGATGATCCAAAAGTATATTAGCTGTTGAAATCATCAAGATTCGGCTATACTTACTGTTGGGGTTAGAATGACCACGCAGTAGACACATTATAGTTGGTTTTCAAAATTTTTAAAATTTGTATACCCTGGGATTTTCTGGTTTTCCCATAATTACCGTGTACTACTTTTATAACAGGGGGAAATAGATTCAAGTCATAAAGTAATAGTATTTTTCTCGGTATGTTCCATCCTTTCTTTCCCATCCTCCTCTCCTTCACCTTCCAGAAGGGGACACACCATCATGATAGCTTGCATTACCTACCGCACACCACCATAGGAGAATGGCTTAATAAAGGAGCACACATCTACTCACTGTGATGTTACCCAACCATTAACATGATCATTTTGAAGATTGTGCAGAAACATGGGAGCACATATGTTTAAGACAGAATGCAACAGGAAAATTCAGACTGTACAATATTATTTATCTAATGGTTGCAATCATGGAAAAATATGCATATGCATAAGTAGTCTTCAATGATACTAACCAAAATTTAAAATAGTATTAATAGGTTGTGGCGATTGTGGGTGGTTTTCTTGTCATCAAAATTGTCCTGAATATTTTATATCATCCTCTTACTTATATTTTGAATGTAAAAGGGAGATATCTGTGTTCATTGTATTTATTCCAATTATTCCAATGAAGCATTTTTGCCATTTAAAAAATGTCCAATGACTGATAACTCAGTATTAAATTGGAAAATACAATGTGATGATTACATGGATTCATTTTATGTAAAAATCATAAGTTAGTGAAACATATACTGTAAAACCTTCTACTTTACCTACCATGGAAAACAACATTCTCTTCTCTTTCAGTGTATCTGGGGGCTGAGTGTTTATGCAGTACTTTTACATTTTACATTTATCAATCTTTGAAAAATAAACAAAGTGAAAATAAAGATGCCACAATAGCAAAGACTTGGAATCAACCCAAATGTCCATCAGTGACAGACTGGATTAAGAAAATGTGGCACATATACATCATGGAATACTAGGCAGCCATAAAAAAGGATGAGTTTGTGTCCTTTGTAGGGACATGGATGCAGTTGGAGGAAACCATCATTCTCAGCAAACTATCGCAAGAACGGAAAACCAAATACCGCATGTTCTCACTCATAGGTGGGAATTGAACAATGAGATCACTTGGACACAGGAAGGGGAGCATCACACACTGGGTCCTATTGTGGGGAGGGGGTAGCAGGGAGGGATAGCATTAGGAGATATACCTAATGTAAATGACGAGTTAATGGGTGCAGCACACCAACATGGCACATGTACACATATGTAACAAACCTGCACGTTGTGCACATGTACCCTAGACCTTAAAGTATAATAAAAAAAAAAAAAAGAAAAGAAAGATGCAAGATTTTTGCCTATTTTTTTGTGTTTGTTTTTCCCTTGAGGACTTTAAACAATCCACATGAAAAACAGAAGCAAACATGACTGTCTTTGAAAAGATCAAAGCTCAAATCAAATTATGATTTGTTCTCAGTATTACAGGAAGTGTGGCTTAGGGCAGGGTGTGGTGGCTTTTGGGACCGGGCGCGGTGGCTCATGCCTGTAATCCCAGCACTTTGGGAGGCCGAAGCGGGTGGATCACCTGAGGTCAGGAGTTTGATACCAGCCTGACCAATATGGAGAAATCCCATCTCTGCTAAAAAATGTGCAAAATTAGCCAGGCTAATTTTGAATGTAAAAGGGAGTGGTGGCTCATGCCTGTAATCCCAGCTACTCGAGAGGCTGAGGCAGGAGAATTGCTTGAACCTGGGAGACAGAGGTTGCAGTGAGCCGAGATTGCGCCACTGCACTCCAGCCTGGGCGACAAAGCGAAGCTCCATCTCAAAAAAAAAAAAAAAAAAAAAAAAAAAGGAAAAAGGAAAAAAATAAAAATAAAAAGAAGTGTGGTTTAATTACAAAGAAAGAAAAGACAACGATTTACGATTTCCATTTTCTAAATTATCACTATCTTTTTTCATGATTCTGTGATCTTAGAGTAGCACAAACTTTTGGCTTTTATTTTTCTCTGCTGAGACTACAAGTAACTAGAAATGCATATCCTTTTAATGTGATTTACTATTTGAAAAGAGTCATATGGTAATACATCTATTAACAAGGGAGATATGTGCCAGTCCCACATTTTGTTGCTAAAAACCTCATTACCAAAGGCAGAGAAAATATCCAGGATGAGGGAATGAGTCCAGAATACAGATTACCTCCCTGTCGTGTCCTTGCAAACCATTGACCACTTTCCACCTAACTCCAGTTGGCACATCCTCAGCCTCTTCACAAGGTGGAGAAGAGATGATAACTTCTACTTCAGCACAGGTCCCTACCCATCAGAAACCTCAGGCGGGAACCTCTTTTCCCCTAGTTGCCACCACCCTGACCCAACTGCAAACCAACTAGTATTTCCCCAAGTGCCTTCCATGCCCAGGAAGCCTCTGTAAAAAGGTGCTTTCTTGCCAGGGGTAGTGGCTCACGCCTGTAGTTCCAGCACTTTGGGAGGCCAAGGCAGATGGATCACTTGAGGCCAGGAGTTCTAGATCAGCTTGCACAATATGGCAAAACCCCGTCTGTACTAAAAATACAAAAATTAGCTGGGTTTGGTGGTGCGTACCTGTAATCCCAGCTAATCGGGTGGCTGACACAGGAGGATTGCTTGAGACTGGAAGTTGCAGTGAGCCGAGATTGAGCAACTGCACTCCAGCCTGGGCAATAGAGCGAGACTCTGTCTTTAAAATATATATATATATCATATAAATTTTATAAAATTTTAAAAGATGCTTTCTTTACTCATTCATTCACTCACTCAACAAACATTTATAGAGCACTTACCACATGCCTTGTCATATTGGATTCAGGTTTCCTGGACCTTTTATTCTGCCTAAAATTCCAGTAATTTTAACCTCTAAATTTGTTGTCTTTTGTAATTGACCAGCCCACCTCCCAAAATTCATATACAATTTGTAGGGCTGTCACTAAGAAAAATGATACCAAAAACGTAAAAACAGAATTCAGTAACAAAATGAACATTTACCTAGAATTTAGAAAACACAACAAAGTACATACTTTCAAAAGCTGAAATACCACAAATATTAGAAAATCCATTAAAATGACACAATATTTATATGAATCAACTGCTTCACACATATCTACAACATTTTTCTTTTTGTTTTTGTCTTTTGAGACAGAGTTTTACTCTTGTCGCCCAGGCTAGAGTGCAGTGGCGTGATCTCGGCTTACTGCAACCTCCGCCTCCTGGGCTCAAGCAGTTCTCCTGACTCAGTCTCCCAAGTAGCTGGGAGTACAGGCATGCACCACTGTGCCCAGATGATTTTTGTATTTTTTTTTTAAGAGACGGGGCTTTACCATGTTGTCCAGGCTGCTCTTGTACTCCTGGCCTCAATGATCTGCCCACCTTGGCCTCCCGAAGTGCTGGTATTACAGGTGTGCACCACCATGCTGGGTCCATTTTTCTTTCTTTTTAAGCTGCATATTCTTAGATTATCTCTTCCTATACAATAATTTTACAATAGACATCTCCATAGAGAAAATAGAAAGATAACTCAATCTTTCCTGTAGCATCTTTAATCAAATTATTATTATTGACAGTTTAGAAAAGTTTTTTTCAACATCAAAGTTCTTTATTATTAATATCGTGTAATTTTTTATGAAAATAAGAACATTATCAAGTATCTTTCATATATAACCTGCAATATTGAGAAGAATTCTCCACAGACCAGCTTCTGGTTCTGTACATTTCAACTTTGTTTCTCCTTCATTACTCAAATACTTCCAATGACGAGCACCAAGGGACACATTCATATCAGGATATAAGCTCTAGGCCAGCAATTCCATGACATGTGCCAGGTGAAATGGCACAGTGAGTGGTAGAGAATTTCTGCCAGCCATTCCTATCCTTGACAGGTAACAATAACATACTTAATACCCCTGGTGACCGCAAATAACATAGACATATTCCACTAAACTTTAGCTAAATGTATCCCCATTTCAAATTCCCCTTAGCCTGATCCCCAATATTCCTGCAGCCACTCAGATGCCATTCGACAAGAAGGAGTGTGATGAAGACATCTAAATGGAAAGAGACAGTGGCCTTAACCATTTGCAAATTTTGCAAAAACAAGACAAAATGAACACGTTCCTAAGGCCCATCCTAGAACTTTGGGAGGGGCCATCTATGTGATGGGTCCTGAAGCTTAAGCCTCATTTGCTTTATGGTAAATATGCCACTCCTGATTGTATAACTTTGAGTAAGTCACTTCATTTTTCTATTCTAACTACTCGCTTATAAAAGGTTTAATTCTACCAATTCATTCATTCATTCATTGATTCAACAAATAGGTACTGAATGTGTGCCAGGTCCTGTGCTAGGTACTAGCATCTGGATATTAGGTACTATGGATGCAACTATGAACATCACATCACCACTTTTCTCAAGGATTTAAAGAAGGATACAAGAAAATTAACAATTACAATGCAAATAGGAAATACTATGCTGGGAGAAGTACAACTACTCATGAAAGGCCAGAAAGGAATCAAGTATGATAACTAGGTTTCAACTTGAATAACTAGATGGTTACTAGCATCATTCTCTCTGAGATCTGGAAGACTGGAAGGGGTTGTAGGGGAAGATGATTAAGTTTGGGGTATCTCGAGTTGTCAGCAGAGTGTAGTAGTCAAAGGCCTAGCCTCTGTTATCAAGGTGCCAATGAGACCAACTGTGTGACCATGGACAAGTTGCTTAACTTCTCTGCGTCAATATCCTGAGCTGTAAAGCAAAAAAGTAATAGTAACTATCTCAAAGAGCTGTTGGGAGGAATGAAATGAGATAATACATGTGAAGTATTGGGGGAAAATGCTTGCAAAATAGAAAACACTCCATAAACATTTTTATACTATTATACTGTTTTTAAGGCAGTTGGATATATTGTCTGTGATGGTTAATTTTAGGTGTCAACTTGACTAGAATAAAAGATATCCAGAAAGTTGCTAAAACCTTATTTCTCTATCAATTTTACAAAATGGCAATTCATAGGACTATGTTTTGATTGATTGATTGATTGATAGATAGGGAAGAAAAATTCTTCCATACAGTAGGATGCCAACTAATAAATGTACAAAAAGATAATATTAGAAAATCACCAGTGGAACAGGATATTTACACAGTCTCAATAAACTTTCCCTCAAAATGTTTGTTTATTACAAAGGGAAAATAGAAATTTTTCAGTGGGAAAATCTGGTAGATGCCACTTAACCAGCAATTAAAATTAAGATCAACAGTAATGGTACAGTTCAAAGTGTCTCCTGATATGATACACTGACAAAAACACAATATCAGTTCCGTGATATTCCTGCCAAAAATACATTACTGAATCTACTCATATGGAATATCAGACAAATATAAACCGAGAGACATTATACAAAATAACTGTGGTCTAAAAATGTCTACGTCATGAAAGACAAGGAATAACTGAGGAACTAGTTCCAGATTGAAGAAAACTGAAGAAAAAGAACAGTTAAATGTGACACATGATCCTGGACGGATTCTGGACCAGAAGAAAAAATGTATTTTATGTATTGACTAATTGATTGCTATAAAGAACATTATTGAACCACTGGTGAAATTCGAACGGGATCTGTGGATTAGATGGTATTATATACATGTTAATTTCCTGATTTTGATGGCAGTACTGTGACTATATATGAGAGCACCCTTATCTTGTAGAAAATGCACACTGACATATTTAGGGGCAGTGAGCATCATGCCTGCAACTTTCCATTAATTCAGAAAAAATACTAATATATTTACCTAAAAAGAATTATTTTTAAAAGCATATTACAGAGTTTAATTTATTCAAAGAAATTTGGAATCAACTAATCAGAAGGAAGAGGAGAATGCATTATGTATATTTATATAACTATTAATAGCATATAATATATAGAAATATTAATTACATATATTATATATAAACATATATTTAAAGAGATTATAAAGCAAATGTAAATAATTGGGGAATCTGAGTGAAAACTATATAAGAGGTCTTTTTACTTTTCCTGCAACTTTCCTGTAAGTTTGAAATTACTTCAAAATGAAAAATGTAAAAACAAAACAGCTGGATCCACATGTTAAAATAATATATACAATATATTAAGTGCTTACTTTGGCAACACATATACTAAAATTGGAATGATACGGAGATTAGCATTGTCCCTGGTCAAGGATGAACCACAAATTCATGAAGCATTTTATATATATATGTATTTTCTTTTTTTTTTGAGCCAATGTCTGGCTCTGTCTCCCAGGCTGGAGGGCTGGAGTGCAGTGGCACGGTCTCAGCTCATTGCAACCTCCGCCTCCCAGGTTCAAGTGATCCTCCTGCCTCAGCCTCCCAAGTAGCTGGGATTACAGGCACCCACCACCATGCCCAGCTCATTTTTGTATTTTGGCTGACACCATATTTGTCAGGCTGATCTCGAACTCTTGACATCAGGTGATCTACCACACTCGGCCTCTCAAAGTGCTGGAATTACAGGCATGAGCCACTGTACCCAGCCTGGATTTTATATTTTTTAGAAAGAAAAAGAAAAAAAAAATACATCAGGGAGTGGGTTGTCTACTTAATCAAACAAGTCTACTTTAAATACTACTACATCTAGCTCATTAACTACTTTGAGTAGTAAGAGATGTCAAGAAAACCCATTCATGAAGGATTTTAATGTAATTATAAGGGTCAGTGTAAAAGTATTGTTCCCCTCTTGACCAGTTCTTAATCATACAGAACTTCTCTAAGAACACTTCTAGAGTATTAAGTGAGCTCTATACTGATTTCTACTGATCAGCCATGTCAATTAGCCCTAAGCCAGAGGTACTGGGTTTATTAAGTGAACAATAGAGGCAGGTGAGACATGAATAAAAAATAGAGAGGTGACTGTAAGAGTAGCATTGGCATTCTTTTTTGTCAGGGCTCAAAACATGATATCCCAAATATGGTGCCTTGGCATGCTGAGTATTTTGAGCTGAAAGAAACCCTGAAAGGACCTCAGAAGCAGGAAATGTTCATTGACGAGAGTCTTAAAAAGTTTGAAGTCAACCAGGTGTGGTGGCTCACGCCTGTAATTCCAGCACTTTGGGAGGCCAAGGAGTTTCAGACTAGCCTGGCCAACATGGCAAAACTCTGTCTCTACTAAAAATACAAAAATTAGCCGGGCATGGTGGCATGTGCCTGTAATCCCAGCTACTCAGGAGGCTGAGGCAGGAGAATTGCTTGAACCCGGGAGACAGTGGTTGCAGTGAGCCGAGATCGTGCTACTGCACTCCAGTCTGGGTGACAGAGTGAGTTTCTGTCTAAGAAAAAAAAAGAAAAAAGAATGAGCTCTGTTAAATACATAAATATATAAAAGTAATAAAACACACTGCTGAGAACTCTCAAATGTTTAGAAGGAAAGGGCTACAAAATACCAACTATGGTAGTGCTCTTGTGACTATTGTCATTATGTTCATTAATAATTTTCTCATGAGGCTGGGTGTGGTAGCTCACACCTGTAGTCCCAACACTTTGGGAGGCTGAGGCAGGAGGATTGCTTGATGCCAGGGGTTCAAGATCAGACTGGGCAACATAGCAAAACCTTGTCTCCAGAAAAAAATAACAACAAAAATAGCTGAACATGGTGGTGCATGCCTGTAATTCCAGTTATTTAGGAGGTTGAGGTGGGAGGATCATTTGAGGCCAGGAGTTAGAGGCTGCAGTGAGTCATGATTGTGCCACTGCACTCCAGCCTGGGTGACAGAGCAAGACCTTGTCTCAAAACAATATAATAAGAATTTTCTCATGAACATGGTTGCATTACCTCTGCAGTGTGTCCAAGTGGAATGAGACCAGGTTGTGGAGGTTGGAGAGGAACAAGAAAATTATGTTTAGGGATTTCTGTTTTGGTCTGGAAGTCAAAACTTAAAATGGGACCACAGTTTGGGACCTTATCTCAACCCTTGTTAAGATGCCTCATGTGTAAAAATAATGAGGGTATACAAGCTGGGAGGGTCCCACTTAAGAGACTGCTACAAGATCTTAACTTTACAGAAACTGGCTAGTGGCAAAGTTAGAACTTAAACACAGTTCTTCCTGACTCCATTCCCAGCCTTCTTTCTACTACACTACTCTGGCTTTTTGATGCAAAGAAATTCTTTTCACAAATCAAAGGTTTCCTTTAGAAACCTGTGGCACCCTGGGAAAAAAATTTTAACTTCCCATGCCATCTGTAGATGCTGGCGCTTGTGGTAAGCAGTGGCAGTTAACATGAGCACTATTATTAGAGAAGGTGTTTATGCCACTTCTCTGCAACCTCGCTGAATGTTTACTCCCCAAATCTCAATAAAGCAAAATTAAATGGATCTGCTACCCATCTCCATAATTCAAGTTGGAAGGACAATTACCAATGAGCAACATCAACAGAAACTCAAAGATCTTCTTTAAACACATCACTCGCCTGAGCTATATTACAAGGAAAATCAGTCTTTTGTACAGGAGAAAAATCTCTGTGAGAAATATGCAGAGGAATAATTTCATTTCTTTGCATCTGCCCTCCTGGTGGGAGGTATCAGGGCTTGGGTAGCCCAAGAAGCTATAGGAAGCATATTACAGAGAGTTTAATTTATTCAAAGAAAATCAGAATCAACTAATCAGAAGGAAGGGGAAAATGCATTAATTAAACAGCTTTACTCATGCAGAAAAGCTGCCAGCATGAGCACTTCAAATTACCTGGGCACACCTAATGCATTTGCATTTGCTCGGGAGAAATGTGTTCTGCCCTACAAAGCCACGAACATTTCATAATTCCATTTGAGCGAATAACAAAAGGGAATTGACAGCTAAGAACCACCTTCCACACTTGGGGGCTATAGCCTTTTCCTAGGAATTTTTAGCTCAAGTAGAAATGCTCTTCCTGACTAGATGTGGAGAGAGGAAGTTTAAAGTCTTCTGTAAAGTAAAAGGCTAAAAAAGAATCCCCCTCCTCTCTGCCCTTCCAACAAAGGAGGTGGGCTTTTACTGGCAGGAGGCTAACAGCATTCTTTTGTTAGATATTAACATAAAATAAGGCAGTAGAAATGGATGTCCATCAACAGAATTAGAAGGAACTAAGTAAGTTTTAAGAACAAAAGGTTTACTTATTTAAATTACAGGAGTTGAGAAACAGCTGGGAATGCAATTTCTTTCCCAGAGTTAAAAAACTACAAATAGTTAAATGTAATTAGGTTGCAATATAATTTTATCGTTTCACATTGAATGTGTGTAATCATTCTAACTAAAATAACCCTATGGGCAATACTTAAACATATATTTTATATATTTTGTCTTAGCTTTTTTCAATTCAGCTTATTCATCAACAAACTTAATATTTTATTTGCGTATTTACTCCTGAGAAAGGTTTCTAATGTGACTTTAAAGCACCAGATCTTACCCAACGATCACTACCTTAAAAATATTTTAAAGTTGCCTTATGCTTTTTATTACTTTACATCATGTGTTTATATTGCATTTTGCACAATAAAATATACTACCATTAGTAGTAGAGTTTATTAATCTGGAATTTTAGAGTTGAGAAAAATAGAAACGTCTGTTAGAAAACTTCTCAGAAGTTTGTTTTCTACTTCAAAGGAAAACATCAATTTGAAATGCAAATGAATTGTAATAAAACCTAAGGTTTACACAACTGTGGTCTAATTTAATAGATAATGTATATGGTTTATACTCAAAGAGGAAGCTTCAAAAAAATTAATGTATATTGTCACCTAGTGCTTAGTTTAAAATATTCTATAATTTTGTCTAAAATGGCTTATCTGTACAAATTTTGGGATCGAGTTTCTAAACAGATTGTCTTAGACCTACTTGTAAAAGTGCATTCTAGGATTTCTACACCATGAAAGATTGTGGTTAAAATGGTCAAGGATGAACTGTCAATACATATGCAGGGTATTTCCTCAGAATCAAAAAGACTAATGAAAGAGAAGTTAGGCAGAAAGTAGGTATATATTGCAGAGGTCTGGGAGAAACCTTTCCTCTAGATTATGAAAATTTTTGGAAACTCAGCTTTATTTTCACACGATCTGATCACATTCGATAAAGCTTTTTCATGTGTTTTTACTCCCCAAACTAAAATAAACTGCTTTTGTGGAATATCTTTCTATGAATTCCTTTGAATGCTATCATCATTGATGGTAGATAACAGACTATAATTTCAAATACTAATTTCAAAGCCACCAGTGAGTGGAGTGGCTGCTTAATTGCAAACACCTTTGCAGAACACTGTTGACCTTCTACTAGTTAGGATCTTTCAATGCATTTAGGATCTTAGCGGTAAAAATATTCTATAGCAATGAAATATACTCAGGTATAAGTGTACTGATGAGACAGGCATCTAAAATATGAATGAAGGTTTGAATATTCAGTTTTAAATATGTTGATAAAAGAAACTACAAAGAAATGTCATTGATCTAATACTTGTTTGCACATTCTTCAGAGCTATGCCTGAAGCATAATAGGATTTCTACGAACCCAAACAACAAAAGGTGTAAACTGCCTTTTCAATTGCAAACTTTGTTCATTTATTCCATTGGTAAAAGAATGTAAATCTGAAGTCATTTTTTTTTTGTTAACTGACACCAAGTCTTTCTCATTAAACCTTTTTTTTTTTAAAGAAACAATGGTAAATAAAGGTCAGAATAAAGTCAAGCTTCTTCCCCTGGGGGGGGGGGGGTAAGTAGTATAAAGAAATTTCAATAAATCGTTCCTGTCAATTAGAATCTGACATTTAAATTAATGCTAGTGCTTGAGGTATTTTAACACACTTACAGTTATGTATAATTCAGGCAAGATAAATATGGGTATTTAAGAATCTCGGCCGGGCGCGGTGGCTCACGCCTGTAATCCCAGCACTTTGGGAGGCCGAGGCGGGCGGATCACAAGGTCAGGAGATCGAGACCACGGTGAAACTCCGTCTCTACTAAAAATACAAAAAATTAGCCGGGCGCGGTGGCGGGCGCCTGTAGTCCCAGCTACTCGGGAGGCTGAGGCAGGAGAATGGCCGTGAACCCGGGAGGCGGAGCTTGCAGTGAGCCGAGATCGTGCCACTGCACTCCAGCCTGGGCCACAGAGCAAGACTCCGTCTCAAAAAAAAAAAAAAAAAGAATCTCAACAGTACTTTCTATAAATCTTTGTAATACAAATATAAATCAAATGATAGCAACATCTTTCATTGAGTTTGCATAAACCAAAACATTCGTATATCTTGATTTAATTTCCTAGTAAACATTTAACTAAAATATGAGCAAATTAAGATATTTTGGGCCGAGTTCAGTGGCTCACTCCTGTAATCCCAGCACTTTGGGAGGCCGAGGTGGGAGGGTCACCTGAGCTCAGGAGTTCCAGACCAGCTTGGGCAACATGGTGAAACCTCATCTCTACTAAAAATACGAAACTTAGCTGGGCGTGGTGGTGCATTCTTGTAGTCCCAGCTACTTGGAAGGCTGAGGCAGGAGAATCACTTGAACCCGGGAGGCAGAGGTTGTAGTCAGTCAAGACTGTGCCAAGCCTGGGAGACAGAGCGAGACTCTGTCCAAAAAAAAAAAAAAAAAGATACTTTGTTCACTGTTATGATCATTACTAAAGAACTAAAGAATAAACAAGATAATCAACAGTAGGTGTTTAATAAATTTTGAACAAATTGTCCAATAGTCAACCTAAAGCCAAAAGGAAGGGAGGGGACCCAAAGACAGAAGAAAGGAAGGAATGGTGAAAGTGTCAAGAAAAGGCAGAGAAGTAGTGGAGAAAATATTTGTAACTACAGATTTGTTCATTTCTCTCAACTGTTTTTGTTCATTTCTCTCAACTGTTTTAAAACATTATTTCAAGTGAAAAAAAGTCTGATTTTATTAATGTTAAATTCAGTCGCTAGCTGGGCCTGGTACTTGTAACCACAGCTACTCTGGAGGCTGAGGCGGGAGGATCACTTGACCCCAAGAGTTTCAGACCAGTTTTACCTGCACTTCAAGGTCTTGTCTGTAACTACCTCTAAGCACCAAGACTTCATACCTCAGTTAATTCAGAAATAAATTTATCTGTTCCAGATTGGAGACTAAGGAGACATGACAACAAAACGCAATGTGGGTTCTTACTCTGGACCAAAAACCTACACTGTCCAAAATACAGTGGTCACTAGCTGTGTGTGGCTATTGAACATTTGAAATGTGGATAGTCCAACTTGAGATATGCTCTAAACGCAAAATACACACCAGATTTTGAAAACATACCATTTTAAAAAGAATGTAAAATATATTGTTAACATTAATTTCATCTGTTTCATTTTACTATTTAAAATATGGCTGGTAGAAAATTTTAAACTATATACAGAGCTGGTCTAGAAATCCAAGCTAAGGAGTTTGTACTTCATCCTCTGAAGCCGTTGTAGGTCCTTGAGTAGGAATGTGAGATTTTTTGGGGGGGAATTTAGTCTGGCTGTGGCCTGGAAGGTGGCCAGGAGGAAGAGCACATTACAAAAGTCCAGGAGGTAGGTTCTGGACTAAGGTCATGGCTATGGGGCTGGAGACAAAAGATACAAGAGACATTTAGATGGAAATACCAACAGGTCTTTGTTATTTTCTGGATATAGAGGGTGGTGAAGAAAGTAGAATCTCTGTTTCATGGTTTCTCACCTGAAAGACTGAAAGAATTTTGGTCTCCCTGATAGAAATGGAGTAATCACAAAGTTTTAGGAGTGATGAGTTAATATTTTTTAACATTTTATTTTGAAATAATTGCTGACTTACAAAAAAGTTACAAAAGTAGTTTATAGAGTTCTCATACACCCTTCACCCAGCTTTCCCACATGTTAACATTTTACACAACCATACTTTATATTTAAAAATCCTTAATTTATGAACTAATCTATAGACAAAATATTATAGTTTCACATATAATCAATATAAAAATTATTAATAAGATATTTTATATTTTTTGTGGAGGAGATAGTCTTAGAAATCTGGTGTGTATTTCACACTTCCAGCCCATCTCAATTTGCAGCAGCCACATTTCAAGTGTTTAAATAGGCATATGTAGCTAATAAACACAGCATTCCTAGACCATCCACAATCTACTCCCAACCTTTCTTTTCAACATTACCTCCTGCTGTACTGCCAAGAAAACTCTCTGCCCTAGCCAGTTTGTTCTGGGCCAGGATGGCAAAAGGTTGACCTCATGTTCTTATTACCTCCCTCCCACAATCATAATAGACATTAATAATCATTCATATGACACTTACCTGCTGAGTCTCTGAATACTTCCCAATATGATGCCCCAGACAACACCAAAAAATGACTAGAGCTGGCACTTAAAATGAAACCCTTTTTCCATCCATTACCTAGTCACTGTCCCCAGCAACATCTAGCTCATTCCTACCTCTAAATTTGCTCCTGCAACTTAGCCAATCTAACAAATTCCTATTTGCCTTGAGAGCCAAACTCAAGTCTCCATTCATACAGTCCTCTCCAGCTCATGTTGAACATTTTTTTTTAAATAGACGAGTCCCACTCTGTTTGGCTCACTGCAACCTCCACCTCCCAGGTTCAAGTGATTCTCCTGCCTCAGCCTCCTGAGTAGCTGGGATTACAGGTGTGCGCCACCACACCTGGCTAATTTTTGTATTTTTAGTAGAGACAGGTTTTCACCACGTTGGTCAGGCTGGTCTCAAACTCCTGACCTCGTTATCTGCCCGCCTCGGCCTCCTAAAGTGCTGGGATTACAGGTGTGAGCCACCGCACCCGGCTTAACCCATCTCTTTCTAAGCTTTCTACTGGGGCCTTGGAATTTGGAGAACTGGCTCACCACATTGGAGATCATAGCTATTATTGTTTCAAAAGATTGAATATATATGTATACATATTTAATTGAGAGGTATTGTATCTATGCTTTGAATTCAGGGTTTTACAGTTGGAGTTCAAGCCACCTCTCTTCACTAGGCTTTAAGAAAGAAAATTTTTTGTTGGCCTTCCTGGGGAGAAGGTATGAGTTAAGGAGGACGTGGAGAAATAATTCTTTAGGTTTCTTGTGGAGAGCTGAATTATACTGATTTATGAACCACTGGCAAACACACAATATTGGGACTGTTTCCTGTTGGCGGCACTCCTGCAAATGTGGTGGGCCACCACCTGAGGATCAGATGGGGAGGAGGGCATCCTCATTTTTCCCTCCTGCCAACTGTCCCTGGTCCAGGCATCTGACTCCTCCACTGTCATGCTTGAACTTAGTAGAGAAATAGACATCGGCCTCGCTCACCCCTCCCTCTGCTGAATGACCATCCCTTTGATCCTCACCCTGACTTGGGGTGAACGGACAAGACAACAACCCAGGACATGCCAAGACCAGGGAAGTCTTTGAGGCAAAAGAGCTCTGTGACCTGCCCTTTACCAAGGTGATTATAGATAAAAGAGCTCTCCTGGGACAGGCCAGACGTGATTGAGAAACGGTTAATGTTGGCTTTAAGTGTTTTATCTGCAGAGGGACTCTTGGGATGCCCTGAGGTTTGAGGTGTTGGCAGCTACCTCTGGAAGAGGGGTGTGTGAGTGCCTTGATGTTCTTCTACCCAAGGATTCTCATGCCAACTTTTTTTTTTTTGAGACGGAGTCTCGCTCTGTCGCCCAGGCTG